>NC_058419.1:122425605-122447177 GCF_002201575.2 Neomonachus schauinslandi
CATGGGAACACGGAGGGTGAATATCCACAGGAGATTTGGAAACAGAGAGTGACTATCTATACAGGAGATTTGGAAGCATAGAGGGTGAATATCTATACAGGAGACATGGGAACACAGAGGGTGAATATCTATAAAGGATACATGTATGTATATATGGAGTAAAGTTATGTATACATGTGAAGAATATATATGAAAGATACATATAAATATGAAGGATATATAATGGATATATATGTATATGTAACTGATACTTGTGGGAAGGAAACATGTAAGTACAAATTATATATATAAACACAAAGAATGTATACAAAGGATATATATATATTTATATCTCCTATTGGTTCTGTTCCTTGGGAAGATACAGTGGGGGGATCTAGCAGTACGTGTGTTTGTATGAGAAACCTGGAAGAAGCATCAGTTTGGTGATTTGGAGGCATGAATATACATGAGGGACACAGCAGTGCTTTGGTTTCAAGTTAAGATGGGTTAAAATTCTTGCACTGACAGCCTCTTGCGGGCGACCTTGGCTAAGCTACTAAAAGTCTCTTTAAAGGAGCTACGGCGTCCTTTTCTGTAAAAATGACAATAATAATCACCTCCCCAGAGATGAGGAATATTAAGTAAACTCACACATTAAAAGCTGGGGCTGTAATCATTTAACAAAAGGATGAGATTATGGACAAAGTATCAGAGAGTCAGAATTATCCACAGGACAAGATTTTGAACGGTTTCCAGTTGAATAGACCCATTTAATTAAACAGTTGATTGACTGTCTCTTTTGTTGTGAGGTGGGGATAGCAAAATATACAAAAGACAGTCTCTGCTTTCGAGGGTCTTGAGCTGTATCCAGTAGGCAAGACGAGAAGCATGTGGACCAGAATATGGGAAACAGAATATCATCAGGGGTCAGATGTGCGGTCCAGATCATTATATTGCCTAGAGTCCTCCATCCCTCCCGTCCATTTCTCGTTCTGTCCTTTCTCACATGCATGTGACCAGTGCTCACTGAAGCACCTCTTTAAGTGGGTTGGGGGACACAAAGTTGGAGGAAGCAGGCACATTCATTAACCGATTCAAAAGCACTTACACCTGAATGTTTCTGCAACTCTAAAATAGAGTCTATCTCGCCGAGGAGACATACACACTCATTCCTTTAAAATGCCAAAAAAGATGGAAGCAAAATGGCAGCAAAAATGTGTAATTATTCTGGTTTTTTTTTTTCTATAATGACTGAACACAAAGCATGTATTTATGAGTTGGGCACATGTAGGCAGATTTTAGAAAAATGTCTATGGGCAAATGAGGAGCCATTCAAAACAGCCCTTCAGATCAGACTGTTTAGGAATGGCTGATTCTCCACGTTGCCTGAAATTAGTGGAAGGAGGTTCATGTGAATGCAACATTTCTGAGAAAAAGCACCGCTGGGAGCTGACGTTATTGTAGACAGCAATCGAATACTAACGTGACTCATGAAATTAGGTTCGGTGTATTTAGTTGTATGTTTGCAATCTTTGACTATATAATGACATTTTATTACAATGAGCAAAAAATTACTGGTAAATTATGAACAAATTGTGGGAGGGCATTCGTCTTCCTGTCCAGGCGAGATCCCAGCAGAGAATCAAGCCCTATTTGGTTTAGGCATTTGGACAGTGTGGACCCTGTGAGCATGGTTATGCTGTAGGCATGACATGTACGTGCGTGCATTCAGTCTCTGGAAATCAGGCTTGGACCAGGAAATGAAGGGGGCACACATAAATATACACTGTAAGCAATTAGGAGACACACAAACAGGTAATTGGGTCTAAGCATGCCCCAGGTCCAGCATCCTTATGGAAATGGTGACCACTGTTCCTTCTGGAGCATTGCGGGCACATTGAATACATTCAAAGATGCACCAAAACACACTTGAGTGTGCTAAAAATAAAACATGCAGGATGCTCCATGGGGCTAGAGAGACACAATTGAGACTCTGTGTCAAAACACAGCATTCCTGTGCCCACTGTGTCCCAAAAAGGAAATGCAATATTTCCCTGAGCGAACCCATTTTGTCACTGTCACGGGGATGTTTATCACTAACGCAGGAAAACGAGGCTCACTGTGGCCGCCC
Source organism: Neomonachus schauinslandi (assembly GCF_002201575.2). Taxonomy (NCBI): domain Eukaryota; kingdom Metazoa; phylum Chordata; class Mammalia; order Carnivora; family Phocidae; genus Neomonachus; species Neomonachus schauinslandi. Next base: position 122,427,716 of record NC_058419.1, read on the forward strand.
AGCATCACGAGACAGGATTGTACCACAATTGCTAACCTGGGAAAAAGATCCAAATTCAAAATCTGAAGATACTTTGGCGTATCTACCCTACACAGTCCTGTGGTCTGTATGCATCGAATCTTACTTTTGTCCCTATTTACAGCTATACTTGACTCTTGAACAAGGTGGGGGTTAGGAGCATGGACCCCCCAACAAAGTTATGCATATAACTTTAGACTCCCTCCCCCCCCAAAAAAAGCTTCACTACTAATAGCCTACTGTTAACGAGGAACCTTGCGGTTACTATGTATTATACACTGTATTCTTACAATAGAGTGAGCCAGAGAAAACACAGTGTGATTAAATTGTATGAAAATTGCCTTTGCAGGACTGGACTGTATTATTGAATCAAATCTGCACTGTATTATTGAAATAAATCTGCATGTCACTGGGACACACACAATTCAGACCCACGTTGGTCAGGGGTCAGTTATCCATCTACAAAGCTGGAGGAAAAATTTTGACAAATATCTTAAAATATTCACTCGTGTACCTTCTATATATGATTTGGATATCAGTGTCAGGATATAAAACTAATACCACGAAGAACATTTGTAGGCTGCCAGGTGAGAGAATTTGGAATGAGGGACGGCCAATGCTTTTTGAAATGTTTTTGTTTCTTTTTTAAAGATTTTATTTATTTATGTGAGAGAGAGAGAGCATGAGCAGGGGGAGCAACAGAGGGAGAAGCAGGCTTCCCGCTGAGCAGGGATCCCGACGTGGGGCTCGATCCCAGGACCCTGGGATCATGACCTGAGCCGAAGGCAGACGCTTAACCGACTGAGCCACCCAGGCGTCCTGAAATAAACAATGTTTCCTTTATGAAAATTTCTACAGTTTTTGATGTATTGATCACTTTGATGCAGTAGTTCCATTTCTAGAAATTCAACTTGAAGAAATTATTCAGTGTGTCTAAAACATATAGGCCTCAGGATATTGCCCAAAGTCACTTCCAGAAAACAAACAGAGGACACAATTTATAGGCCCAACCATACTAGATTGGCAAAATGAATTTTATAAATTTGTGTTGTCAGTTATGATATAGAAATGATTTATTGACATGGAAAGGTGTTACAGTATTAAGAGGAAGAGAGAGTGAAACAAAATTTGTAAACTCTATTTGCAAATGTATGCAGAGAAAATGATTTGGAGTGATTTATATAAAACTAGAGATGCTTATTTCACGGTGGTTTTGATTTCATTTCCCTGATGATCGGTGATGTTGAGCCCATGGCATCTTAGGAAAAACATCTATTTAGGCCCATTTTTTTTTTTTTTAAGATTTTATTTATTTATTTGAGAGAGAGAGAATGAGAGACAGAGAGCACGAGAGGGAAGAGGGCAGAGGGAGAAGCAGACCCCCTGCTGAGCAGGGAGCCCGATGTGGGACTCGATCCCAGGACTCCAGGATCATGACCTGAGCCGAAGGCAGTCGCTTAATCAACTGAGCCACCCAGGCGCCCTATTTAGGCCCATTTTTAAATCAGGGTTTTTTGTGTTTTTTTTCCTATTCAGTTGTATGAGTTCTGTGCATATTTTGGATATTAACCCCATTATCAGACATAGGATTTGCAAATATTTTCTCCCATTCCGAAGGTTGCCTTTTTCTTTTGTTGATCACTTTTGCTGTGCAGAAGCTTTTTAGTTGGGTGTGGTCCCACTTGTTTATTTTTTGCTTGTTGCTTGTGCTTTTGGTGTCCTATCCCTGAAAACAAGTGGCGAGACCAATGTCAAAGGGATTTCCCGTTTGTTCTCTTCAAGGAGTTTATAGTTTCAGGTCTTAGGTTTAAGTCTTTAATCCATTTTGACTTCACTTTTGTGAGTGCTGAAAGGAGTCCAGTTTCATTCATGCTCATCATTTCCCAACATATAGGTCTTCCACAACTTACAAGGGGGTTACGTCCCAGTTAAAGCCATTGTAAGTTGAAAATATCGTTTATGTTGAAAATACATTTAATACACGTACCCTACGGAACATTGTAGGCCTGCCTTAAACGTGCTCAGAACAGTTGTATTAGCCTACAGTTGGGCAAAATCGTCTCACACGCAGACTAGTTCATGCTAGAGTGTTGAGTATTTCATGTAATGTATTGACCACTGTCTGGGAAGTGACTAACAGACGGTTGTGTGGGAATAGACGGGATGTAATTGTATCGGTTGTTGGCCCTCGTGACTGCGCGGCTCACCGTGGCCGCCCAGCATCACGAGACAGGATTGTACCACAATTGCTAACCTGGGAAAAAGATCCAAATTCAAAATCTGAGGTGTGGTTTCTACTGAAAGCACACCGCTTTTGCATTATGGTAAACATGAAACATCGTTAAATCATCCTGAGTCAGGGGCCATCTGTCTGAAGGTATCAAATCAGCACATTGTTGTGTTAAATGTACACAATGTGATATGTCAATTACATCTCAATAAGCCTGGAAAAAGATAAATTCTGTGCCAAATACCAAAAACTTCTGGTGTACCGGGGAAGCGGAGACGCAGGAAGGGGTTGGACCGCCTGCAGCCTTGCCTTCCGTGTTAGAGTTTTGCATTTTCACTGTGATGGAATCCACTGAAAGTGTTGGTTTGAACTGTCATCTGAACTTTGCATGCTTCCTACCAGCGGGGATCTACCTCTTTGGGAACAGGCGGTCGCTTTTTTTCCTATCTGGAATTGGACTGGGGTTATCCTACCCTGCTCTGCCCTTCGTTTGACCCTACCCTGGTCTGCCCTTCATTTACACTGTCAGACCCTCCACACGTTGAGACCCCTTCCCCGGCAATTCCCAGTTGTTTTTCAGCCTTCGTGGCTAGCCTCAATTTCTCGTTTCAGCCATGCCCAGCGGGTCGGTTTCCCAGGTGCTCTCGACACTGTGCCCTAACTGCACCGGGAGCTAGCTCTGACGAGAACCATCCTCCCTTGGGATCTCTGCCTGGAACACATTTAGAATTCACTGTGTCTCTAAACTCAAAGTGATTTTCAATGCAGCCAGAGGTGGGGGGGGGGGAGGGTGGTGATTCATAATCACGTCTTTTCTCTCCTTTCCTTGTCTTCACACAGTGTCTGTCTTCCATAGCTCACTTTCCCTAGAAACTGTGTTTTAAGTTTTTCACTAAGTTATTGAGTTATCTCCTGTCTTAGGGAGGAAGCTGAGAGGGCCACCCAGCAGCAGCTTGAGCATCCTCCCTCCTACTTTCTGGATATGCAAGAGCAATTGTAAACTTAGGATTGTAATGGTAAACGGCAGGCCTTTGCAAACTGGCTTATCTTTACAGAAGGAACCTCTCACCCCCAGAGCAACTGCCTGGTAAAATGTCTCACAGTGAGCTCTTTATTTATTTATTTATTTATTTATTTATAAACAGCGTCCTGGGGAATGGTACCAGCAAAAGATAATGGAAAGGTTATGATTAGCAGCCTTCAGGGATCGAATGCATTAAGTGGAGAGCACAAAGGTTGCTTCCTAAGGATTGCTGGGAAGAAAATAGTTCAATATCATCAGAGGAAACAGTTGTCAATTCAGTCCAATCAGAGGGAAAAATTGTCAGTTCAATGTAATCAGGGGGAAGATTGCCAATACTATCGATGACAATGGTTTCAAATTACCCCATTGAATCTGAGACTTTGAGTCTAAGTCTAGTAAAAATAACTATCATGACTGTGCTTCGGTCTTTAAGAAAATTCACGGACCTCATTCCCTCATCCTAACCCTGAAAACAGGAATTGCCATGTGCTGTTTTCTGTTAGTCTCTGAGCTGATTGCAGCACAAAGGTTGTTGGATAATCTTTGCCATGGTTATTTATCCTCCCGAGTTTACCGTTGAGCAGACCTCAGGTGAGGCAAGCCCTGCTCACTCGAGGCAGGACGCATCGGAGGTTCTGGTGCCAACAGATGTCAGAGCTTCGACTCCCATGCACATCTTCTCAGTTCAAACCGGTTTCTCTTTCCAAGAAAGACCGTTGTCGCGTTCCACGTGAACTCCAGGTTATCACTTTGAGGACTGATAGACTTGGCTCCTGCATGAGTGTCAAGCACAACTTTCAGGAAAATGTTGGCAGCTACTAGAAGGAGCCCTACAAAGGAGGCGGGGTGAGGAGAGGAGTGGGGATGGAGTCATCCAAGGAGTCTGGGCCATGTGTTACAGGCCCCGAGGATCCCAAAGTAGTGAATGCAGCGGGCGGGCATCCAGCAATCAGAAGTGAAATAGACTCAAGCAGTGAAGAGGTGACTGAATCTTGAGGAATTTTACTGTCTGGAGGCCTTGCACATGCCTGTCCCCTCGTGTTCTTCCTCATCACTGCCGTGCTCTCTGCCCCTGGGAGGCTGATCGGTATAGATGCCACCATCCAGGCTGATGCACCTCTGGCTTCCTGTTGGGTTTGGCCGGTGGGAGCCCCAACTGCACAGGGAGTCAGGGAGAAGAGGAACGTTAGTCTACCCATTATCTTGGCTAACAAGATGCCTGGTGCTGGCTGAGCTCTCCACCAAATGCCACTGCCCCTGCCCTGATGGCTGAGTCTACACAATCTCTACCATTGTGGTGTCAGCCATGACTCCTTCCCTTGGCCCACATGTGCCTAGGGGTTCAAGCAGTCCGGATGCTACTGGCCCAAGGCGATTGCAGGCTGCCCACTGTCCCCCTAGGCCATGGTTTCTCAACCTCAGCATGACTGAGCATTTCAGGATGGATCATTCCTTTTGCATATGTTGAAAGTTGTTCTGTGCATTGTAGGATGTTTAGCCTGGCCTCTACACACCCCCGCCACCCACACGCCCTCGGATGTGGCGACCAAGGATGTCTCCAGACATCTCCAACTTCCCCCTGGGGGACACACTAGCTCCCTGCTGAGAAGCACTTCTCTACACCCACACTGTTATAAATAGGCCCATTGCAAGGAGATCCTTCTCTAATTACTGTGTCTCAATTGAGACCTTGACTGATTCAATGAGGAAAGACGAAAGAACGTAAGACTGTTTATTCCTGAGGAAGCAAAAGGCTGTTATGAAAGCTTTATATCCGTATTGCTGAAAAAGAAAGAGGGGCTGTTTTTCAAAAGAAGCTAAAATGGCATTACTTAGCTCTAAGAAGATGATGCTCATTTGCTAAAGCCTTTAGTTTTTACAGACTTAACTGAAAGATGTGTCATCTAATGTAGAACCATTTTTAACTATTCAAGTCAAGGTACGATGGGTCTAGGGCAGTGATTCCAAACCACTGGCAACTTTGCATCTCAGGGGGCCCTTGGCAATGTCTGGGGGCATTCTTGGTTGTCACAACCAACATCCGACAGTGCACAGGACACCCCACCTTAGAGAGTCATCCGGCCCCAGATGTCAGCAGTGCCAAGATTGAAAAGCCCCAGTCTAAGGAAGGAGAACCCAACTGGGGACACAGAGACTGACATCCAGTTTTACTTGCCTCACTAAAGCTGTGTCACTTTAGGCACCTAATTTAACTCTAGAGACTTCAGTTGACCACCTAGGAAATCCAAAGGGTCAGAAGAGAGTTATTTCCCCAGCATCTGTCCAGTTCTTGCTTCCCAGGATACCAACTATCTTTTCCTACCAATGGTTAAAATTCTATCACCTAGTACTTGTGTATGGCACACCCGCCCTCCCTGCCCAGGGCCCTGTCTCTGTGGCTATATGGTTACTTCTTATCGTCACGTAGACTTCTTTAGCGAGAGTGACACCTCAGATCCAATCATGTTGCAGTTGTAATTCTGGTGGGACTGTCTGGAAGATGGTCATTGCTGCTTTTCAGATGAGTGAGTGGAGGGTCATTGTCACCAAGTGCGTTGCTCAACAGATTGAACCATAAGGCAGGTGCCTCATGGGCCTTGGAGCATGCAATGAAGTGCAAGGCTTACGTTTTTCCTTCAGTTAGCTTGTAATTGAGTGAGACAGGGAAGACGGGCTCATGAAAAGTTAGGTAGCTTTTTAAATACCCACACAAACAAGATGGCAGCATGAGAATGCGACAGAGCCAACGTTCATCAACTCACCTGTAAATGGCCCACTTGAATGGGAATCTACCTTTGATCTTGGGCTTCTAGACGCTCCATTGCTCACACTAAGGTCACATGGATTTTAATATCTTCATTTTCCCACCGAAGCCTGCAACAGCAGTTTGAGAGGGAACCATGTGTTCAGACGTACAACACTTAATCTGGAAGGAGCATGAATATTTGACATGACCACAATGAGCGTTAGCATGGAAGGGTCGGGGTGGCTGACGTTCACAGACCTCGCTAATCCACCTACGTCATTGCGTATGATACCACTTAACATCGCCATCATCTTCCTCTCTACCATAGCCCCACTTTGTGAGTTTCTCTTCCGAGCTAACGCCATACTGAGCGTTTTAAATGTATGGTCTGTTTTTGCGCTCAACAACCCAGTCTTCCTGGGTATGCATGTGTTATGATGACAACTACGGACAAGATCAATGGGACTGGCGGCCCAACCATGACTGGTCCATCTCCACTTGTCCTTGCAAAGGGAGTGGCCCATATCTCACTGCAGGACTGATGGATGTTCATAAATGTGTTTAGAAGGAGCTGGAGAAGCTTCACACACGAGGTGGGCTCTCAGCCGGCCCTTGAAGAACAGGCCTTGACTAAGTGAAGATGAAAAGGTAGGAGACACTTCTCTTGAGCAAATGTAGGCAGATTCTAGAGGCCCTGTAATCTCAAGTTAAGGGCCTTGGATTCTATCACTTAGAAAACCATGGCCTCCGGCTACATCCAGCCTGTCCCGTTTTCAGCATTCTTGCCCACGTGCTAAGAATGGTTGTTATGCATATTTAAATGCTTGGGGGAAAAAATCAAAAGAATATTTCATGACACATAAAAATGATATGAAATTAAAATGTTGGTGTCCATAAATAAAGTTTTATTGGCTCTTGGCCATCCCCAGTCCTCTATATATGCTATGAAGGCAAAGCCAGATTGCAGTGACATGGACCATATGGCCCCGGAAGCCAAAAATAATCCTTATCTGTCCCTTTACAGGAAGCATTTGCCGACCCCTTCTTTAGCTACTCAGAAAACAACCAGCGTTGTTTCATGTCATAGGCAGAAAGACGAACCCTTTATCACATTTGTTAGTTAAATGTAGCCATCTGAGCAAGAATGGTGGTTGTTTAAGGCAAGGCCAGAAAACCAATAAATGGGTTTGGTTCTTACATGTGTCTGGAACCTTCCATTGTTGAAAAAAACAGCTGAACTTGGTCAATCTTGACATGAATTTTGGTAGGGTGAGTCGGAAGACAGGTGTTATTTCTGGATTCATGTAGCTGTTTCCCAAAGGGCGTGCTTCCCTGATGGGTAGCCGAAGATGCTCAGAACACATGGGATCCCTCCACAGTTGTGGGCTCATGTGCCCCATGGGTCGCCTTATGCTTAGTCTTCCCTCTTGGGCTCTTTTGTCTTCTGAATCCAATCCCACAGCATCCAATCCTACAGGTGGCCATAATAGGGGAAGGTTTCTCAAAGTCTCCTACCACACATCCTTAATAATAATATTAACTAACAAAGAGCAAGCACCTGCTATATATGGAGTGCTTTTCGACATGCACGATTTACATATCTCATCTTCTATATAAACTTACTTCTATAAAACTCACAATCCCCCAGGTAGATATGTGATTCCACTTTACGCTGAAGGAAACTGAGGCACGGGGTGGTTAAATGACCTGCTCATGATCATGGGTTCCAGTCCAGTTCCGGGTGGACCTGAGACTCTGTCAAACCAAGACCCTCTGAAGGAAAGTGAGTGTTTAATCCTGCGCATCCCATGCCGTGGTTACCAGTGGCTGTGCGGGGAAGTAGGTCTTCTGGTTCATGATAAATAATAGGGGGATGCTGCAGCCTGATCCAGTCTAGATCAGATCATACACCACACAGATCCACATCTATATTTTAAGAATCATCTGTGCATTCAAGAAATCAAACCATGCTTCCAAGTTATGTGACATAAGAACCAAAAGTCTCCGCGGCGGCCTGTGTTGGTTTTCCTGTTCAAAGGATGTTTCTGTTACTTAGCGGCTAAATGATGTTCTCTCCCTGAGATGCATGGTTTCTCCTCCACCTGCCTTGTCTACTCTACTGCAGGAGGTCCAAGAGCGCAAGTGGGAGCCATCTGAGGATGAGGGCAAGGGGGAGGCCCCTCGTTCTGGATGTGTGGACAGCAACCACAGTAGATTTATAACGTAAACACAAACTTCGTACATCTTGTGAACTATGGGATTTAAACCTGGCTTTAGGAACCAGCTCATAACATGTTGAGTGGCAATTTCCAAATTAAATGGACCTTAACTCTACTTTTCAGAAATACACAAAGACCAGCATCTGTTATCCATCCGCTGTCCTGCTAAATTTTCGTCCCTAGAACTCTGTCAAAACACAGGCCAGAGTAGCTTGGAGCTAGAAAAGTCTGCATCTCTAAGTACCAGGGTCACATAAAAATTGAAAGCCAAGTCCTAGACCCCCAAGGCCTCTTCTGTGAAGCACAAAATAAAACACCCACTGCCTCGTACTACAGGGGGAAAAAAACTGGTATAGAGTGAAGGGAGCCCTCAGCAACATCAGAGTTTGGGGACAAAGCCAGTTAAACCACATTTAATTGTATGAAATTACACACCCACCTTATACAGTGGCTCTGATAACGTGACCCCTGAAAGAGAGCTCGGGCATCAGCAAGCTCTCGGGTTCTATGTGTAGACATGTTTACGGTGTTTGATCTGCCCTGTGTCAGCATTAAGATGCACAGGTGAAAACGTCTAGCGTTCAAAGGAAACGCTTGTTTTTCTGACGGCACGATGTTAAATACAGAACTTATCACAGCACTGTCTTCTTGCATCACATGTTTGAATCACTGAATTCTGCTTCAAGGTGGAAGAGTCTGAGACTCTGAAGAAATGCAGGAGTGTCCTCTCTGCTTGATGACTGACCACTGGAGAGCCAGAAATAAAAGTGTAAATCAGTGATAACAACTCAGCATGTAAAAACCTGTCTAATCATCTGCTTCTAAAGCCAAAAAAAACCCACAAAAAAACAAAAAATCAAGCTTCATTCTGTAACACAATCAGGCATGGACTTCTAAATTTGTGTGTTTTTCTGGTGGGTAGAGGTAATTTCACAAATGCAGTCCTGAGAGGGTCCTCCTAGGAAAGAATATTGGGTGTTCTGTAGGACGAACACTATGCCTAGCATTATCCTGGCACAGAGAGTTACGCGAGTTTTAGTAATTGTGCGATTTTATTCACTCCATGGGGACCCACGGTGGGTATTGTTTCATGTTAGATTTCCCTGTCAAGGCAGCAGGGAATTCTGGAGTTTTAAAATGAGTTTTAAATTGGCCGTTCACTGGCTTTACCTCTCCAGAGAAATCCTATATATCTAATATATAAAATATGCAGTGATACACAGTATTTTGTAGTTGTGAGGAATTAAGCGTTTTACGTTTTCGTTTTGTCCTCTCTTTGCAAATATGGAATACTTTTTTTCTCTACCAACAGAGCCCAAACCTTACAACCAACAAACATCCTATTCTGGAATTCCTCCACTGTTTGGTCCCATTCATCCCTTGTCAGACCTCACTTTTCCGGTGGCCAGCATCGAAACAAGAAACTACCTGACAAATGCCTTAACAGTATCAGTCATGTCCTGGAAACAACACACATCCCCTTTTCCGGGGAAATCTTTGCAAAATGAGCTTCTGAAAGTCTTTTGTTTTTTTTAATGTTACGTCCAGTCTTCTTCCATAAGTAGATTTAGAAGCAAACACACCAGCACTTTCATGCTTTGCAGGATGGAATGACCCATGGTTTGGTTTGAAGAAGACTTAGCTCGGCCAGGCGCCTTCAAGAGAGCAAAAACCCCATTCAGTTCTTGGCTTGACAGTCCTGTTCACGTAACTTTATCAGCTGGGAACCAGCTGGGAGATCTACTTTACACGGATATTCACAAACTGTGCTGGTGAGAAATCATTTTCATCTGCTTGTTTTCAGAAAATGAAGCTCATCTTAAACTTGTATAAAAAAAAACCTCTGTTCTCCAAATCCTGCTCTGAGGATGACTGAGGCCGGTAAACTTTGCAAGTCTTAACTACAGAAATGTTCCTAAAGTAATAGCTGCAAGCTTTGGAAGTTCTTGTTATAGGATACTGCATCAGAACAGTGTCTATGACCTACAGTGATTATTATTATAACTCTAGTTAGCCAAAATCCCCCCAGTATTCCAAGTATGTGACAATACCTATGTTCCTTTCTTGGGGAATGAGGTGAGTCTTATGGTTCCAAAGCATTTACCCGTGTGTTCCTAAGTTTATACTGCTTGCGTAGACTCATATCACCAATAGGAATTATCATCAGAACCTACACGAATACTGCCTTCTGGTGATGAAGTGAATATCTTGATGCTTGCCCCTCTGAGTCTTCTTTTTACTTCCCCTGCACTTGGAGAAGGGGTTGTCATAGTTCTTTGTGACTAACGAGGTCAGGCTTTGTCATTGACAATCCAGGAACAGGATTCTTGGTATTTTGAAAAAAATGGTAAGAACAAACACACATTGCTCCACAGTAGCCAAACTGTGGAAAGAGCCAAGATGTCTATCGACAGATGAATGGATAAAGAAGATGTGGTGTGTATATACAATGGAATATTATGCAGCCATCAAAAAAACCGAAATCTTGCCATTTACAATGACATGGATGGAACTGGAGGGTGTTATGCTGAGCGAAATAAGTCAATCAGAGAAAGACATGTATCATATCTCACTGATATGAGGAATTCTTAATCTCAGGAAATAAACTGAGGGTTGCTGGAGTGGGGGGTGGGGTGGGAGGGATGGGGTGACTGGGTGATAGACACTGGGGAGGGTATGTGCTCTGGTAAGCGCTGTGAATTGTGCAAGACTGTTGAATCTCAGATCTGTACCTCTGAAACAAACAATACATTATATGTTAAAAAATAGAAAAAAACGAAGATAGTAGGAAGAGAAAAATGAAGGGGGGGAAATCGGAGGGGGAGACGAACCATGAGAGACTATGGACTCTGAGAAACAAACTGAGGGTTCTAGAGGGGAGGGGGGTGGGGGATGGGTTAGCCTGGTGATGGGTATTAAAGAGGGCACGTTCTGCATGGAGCACTGAGTGTTATACGCAAACAATGAATCATGGAACACTACATCAAAAACTAATGATGTAATGTATGGTGATTAACATTACATAATAAAATAAAATTTAAAAAAAAAAAGAACAAACACACAAAACCAGATTGGCAATGCTAGACTCAAAAAACCAGAGATGGATATACTTGACAGTCATTTCTACAATGTCCGCTTTTCCAGGGACATTTATTTACCTGGTGTTATGGGCTGGCTTGTGTCCCCCTCTCCCAAATTCACACATTGAAGCCCTAACCTCCAATGGGGCTGTATTTGGAGATGGGGCCTTATAGAAGTGATTCAGGTAAAATGGGGTCATTAAGGTGGCCCTAATCCAATACGACTGGCATCTTCATGAGAAGACATGAGGACACAGACACAAACGGCAGGACGACCACGTGAGGACACGGGGAGAACACAGGGTCTACACGCCCAGGAGAGAGGCCTCAGGAGGAACCAGCCTCAGCCCCACCTGGATCTCAGACTCCCAGCCTCCAGACTGGGAGAGAATAAATGTCTGTGGTTGAAGCTGCTCAGTCTCTGGTATTCCACTATGGCAGCCCCACTTGACTCATCCAGTTGGTTTCCCCATCTGAAAATCCATGTCTTTTCTCCCTCAAAATTCAGCTTTAAGGACTTGTCCTGGAAACCTGAACCAGTTCATCAGACCTGACTTGAATTCTATTTTGTGCCTCCTCAGCCAGTGTCTGAATTGAGTAGAACTTTCTCCCTATGGCTTAAATCTCTTTATTCTTTACGGCCTCTCTTCACAGCTAGAAGGCAAGACATCTGCTACTTTTGTATTTCCTTAGAAAGCAGTTCATTCCAATAACGTATTGGGAATACTAAAGCTGCTCTTGGTAAGGCTACCAGATTTGGCAAATAGAAATATAGAATGCCCAGTTTAGTTGGAGATTTAAATAAACAGCCTATCTTTTGGAGTTCAAGTATATCTCTGCAATATCTGGAACAGGCTTCTAGTGAAAGAGCATCCATCGTTCATCTGAAATTCAAATTTAGCTGAGCGCACTGTATTTCATCTAGCAACCCTAGTTGTTAGAAGTCTTGATTTGCTGGAAACGGGAGAAAAGTTTAATCAGCAACTGTACAAACTGCTAAGGACAATCTTGAGAAGCAAAAAGAGGTCACCCGTTCTGCTCTTAAGAAGCATCTGGCTGTGTGATCTGTGCACATTAACAAAGAAGTTGACTGTATCCATTCATCAGCCGAGAGCCTCGGGCTACAGGTGCTCTGCAGAGTATAGGGAGAAGGAGGTCGCTGCAGAATGTAAGCAACACAGAGGGCTTCATGGAGGAGGTGGTCCTTCAGCTGCACTTTGCAAAAGGGGGGGTGCACTTCCCTGGGAAGAAAAAGGTGAGGACGTAAAGGCAGTAGGCAATAGCTTTTCCAGGCTATAGAGAGGAGAAGAGCAGTTAGGAATTGGGGAAAACAGCTAACAAATGGTAGTGATAATTCAGCTAGGAAGTAAGCTCCTGAAAATGTGGCTTGCATGGATGATGGAAAGAGAAGGGAAGGGAGAAACACTATGAAGTGGGGTTTGGGTGCATACGATGAAATGGGGGTCTTGCCCGAGTCATGGAAGTTGGGAGAGAAGGGAAACTGGCCAAAGACAGTTGGGAAAAGGAACTGTGGTTGATTTGCATTATCCACTGAAGCAGTATTTACTATAAAGTCCAGTGAACACTGAATCAGCAAATACTGAACATGGCTCCTAGAGGAAACCCAGGGGTAGGTTCCTGTGAGCCTCTGCTCACAACATTTTCATTGACCAATCAATACGTAACCTTGTTTTATGTGAATTTCTGTTGGAAGAAAGACACCTTATGGAACCTATGGTTGAACTGGGAGCCAACAGCACGTGAGCTCATGTCTGAAAAAGGAAGCTTATCTAGCTCATGTATTTTTTTCGTAAGGCACGTTGAACATCTCTTGAGCTTAGCAATACCAAACAACACTTTAGCACTACACTCGGGCCATTTTAAACAGTGAAATCGCCAACAGAAATCACAAAAATGCAAAAAAAAAAAAAAACAAAAAACCTGTGGCTCTAAGTCTACTGCATAAAGGACACTTTTCTCGTGGTATGAGAACTGAAACGAGGCATTGCTGCCTTGTTGGATTCCGCTAGGAAAGTGCATGTCAGCTGACTCAGAGTTTTTTGCCACTCTACACATGTCTGTAACTGAGTGTGAAAGCTTCACAAGTCTTGATGAGAAAGTTATAAATAAATGTAAGCAAGTAAGAGAGTTTGAAAGCGCAGACCCTACAAACAATGGGGTCAGCTGTGTTTGGTTTTAGACATGAGTTACGGGAGGGAGTGGAAGACGATGGAATTCCACATTCCCAGGGTTTTTGAAGGGTGGCGATCACTGCATACATGAATATAGTCAAGGTCATATATGAATATAGTCAGTGTGCACATTTTTGCCTTGTGTGTTTCTTCAAACAGTAGGCATCCCTGGTCTACCCCAGTTGGCTACGGGGTTAACACAGGCAGAACAAGCACTATAGAATCTGGCACATGTAGACCATACTCCTGATTCCGACGCCATGCTTTCTCTTCTTGACTGCCTCCCGCCTGGGTTGGTCCAACCTCAGTGTTGGCTATCCTTCCTAAGGACACTCACCTGTCGTTCATAGCTGCCTTCCTACGCTGCTAAGAAATGACCTCTCAACTCACCAAATCATGTCTCACGTCTGCCTGTCCACATTTCTTCAGGATTACCTGTTTGTTCACACTCCCATGCAGATGGTTCCTTCCCTCCTTCTTTCTGCCCTACCTCTAGTGGGTTTCTGCACCCACACATTCTGCTGGTCCTAACTTCATCTGTCAGGACTAAGGAGGACTCCACAGATGGGGAAACAGCTGAGCAATGAGTCTCGAGGAAAGCCCAGCAATAATGTAAAGGACAAGGTCATTAAGTCAACAAAGGTAAAACAAATCAGAAAGGTAAAAGGAGAAAGAAAAAAAATATGATGAATTCCTTTATTCATCCATCCACCCAACAAATATCTATTGAGCACGTAACAAAACAAACACATCACATGCCTGACAGAAGAGAAGCTCAGACATCATGATCAATCATATCCAACTCAACAGAAAAGTAAAGGAAAATGTTAATGCAGAAAGTCGGAGAGAGAGCGAGCCAGACAACATCACAAATATACAAGAACTAAGAACATGCTTATATCCCCTGTCACATTCATGAAGTGAGGAAAAAGCTTAGCGTGCAGTATCTTTGCGTCCAAAGATAAAATATAATGAGTTGGACTCACATTTAGATTTGGCAGCATCTTGGTCTTTTTATTATACCGAGACTACATCTTGTGTAATGATTCACAGTGTGTGTCCTGGGTAATCAGCTCAGTGAGTCATACTTAATTTCTTCTTCTAGTTCCAAAACTCCTCTCTGACACGGTGGCCAAAACAGACTTTTCCCTCGCCAGAATAAAATATGAACTTCCAAACCCATCTTTTGTCCGGGTTCTGTTCCATGGAGTTCCACTGCTGGAGGTTCGGGCTCTCGTTGGCGGTACTCTGGCCGGGAAATGGCAGGGCATCTTGAAATGGTGTTTGGAAGCCTCCTTTTTGGAAGGTCCTTCCTGCTTCACGTTCAGCCAAAAACATGAGATTTCAGTGTCCTTGTCACGTTCTGGCACTGGCAGCTCTCCCAAAGTCATTAATGAGGATTCCAGCTACTGTCAACTGTGATACGTCTTGTTGTGGGTTCTGTGCCTGTGAAATGAATTTCCTCTTGATAATAAAATGTTCACCCACATGTGGTAAATTGCCTTTTCTGGGGCCATTTGAATCCGATGTAATGCAATCTTCCTTCCCACATGGAACTGAAGAAACACCGTCCGTGGTCATCACACAGCCATCCACATTAGCAGCCAGCTTGCTCCAAGAAATTATTCCTTCAGAAATGAATTTTTACATTTCATACCAGCTGACTACATGCTCCTGACCTCCAAACTTTTGTCAAAGAACGATGATGAATATTTTGGAATGGTGGTGCTCTCTCTTAAAAGGAGCATGTTTGGGGTTTCATGTCGCCATAGGTGTGTGTTCTACAGAACCGACTGTAAGAAACATCGTCAACCCTTCATGTTCTTACGATGTGAACAAGACCAAGCTTGGTTCTGACCTCCATCTTTTTGATGGTTGAGAACCTGTGGCTATAAAATCCTACAGGCTCTTGCTCCAAAGACAAGCCTATTCCAGTTCGACCGTATCGCAATTCCCAAATTTGACAGGGAGTTGCAACATGACAGACTCTGACTCCTTGTCAAGCCATCCGAAGTCTTTGCCGTGGCAGACTCCAAGTGAAGGTGAAGACGGGGATTTCAAATAAAGCATTTTGAAGATGTATCTTAATAAACTATTGTTGTCAGATGCCTGAAGCTCATACCCTGATGTCCTTTCTAACATGTCTGTTCATTATTACCTTCCTTATTCATTGTTTCAAATTGGTTTCATTTATAGTTTTGCTTTTAAAACATTGTTATTATTGAGGCGCCTGGGAGGCTCGGTGGGTTAAGCATCTGCCTTCGGCTCAGGTCATGATCCCAGGGTCCTGGGCTTGAGCCCCATATCGGGCTCCCTGCTCAGCAGCCTGCTTCTCCCTCTGCCTGGCTCCCTCCTCTCGTGCTGTCTTCCTGACAAATAAATAAAATCATAAAACGTTGTTATTATTGAACTATAGTTGACATACATGTTACATTAGTTTCAGGCGCACGACATAATGATTGAACATTTATATAGATTGCACAATGCTCACACCACATAGTATAGTCACCATCTGTCACCATACAACGTTATTCCAGTATTATTGACTATATTCCCTATGCTGTACTTTTCATTCCCATGACTTACTTATTTTATACCTGGAAGTTTGTATCTCTTAATTCTCTACCTATTTCGCCCATTCTCCCACCCACTTTTCCTCAGGCAACCACCGGTTTGCTCTTTGTATTTAAGAGTCTGTTTCTGGTTTTTGTTTGTTTATTCATGTGATTTTAGATTTTACATGTAAGTGAGGTGATGTGGTATTTGTTTTTCTCTGTCTGACCTGTTTTACTGAGCATGATACCGTTTAGGTCTATCCACGTTGCCACAAATGACAAGATTTCATTCTTTTTATGGCTGAGTAATATTCCAGTGTGTGTGTGTGTGTGGGGGGGGGGTTACATCTTCCTTATCCATTTGTCCATCATGGACACTTGAGCTGCTTCCGTATCTTGGCTATAGTAAATAATGCTGCAATAAACAGAAGAGTACATATATCTTTTCAACTTAAGTGTTTCTGTTTGCTTTGGGTAAATATCCAGTAGTGGAATTACTGGATCATAGGGTAATTCTATTTTCAACTTTTTGAGGAACCTTCATACTGTTTTCCACAGTGGCTGCACCAGTTTGCATTCCCAACAGTGCACGGGCTTTCCTTTCTCCCCACATCCTTGCCAACACGGGCCCATGGCCTTGAAGTTTGATGGTGTGATCTACTCTCCCCTGGGGCCCTTGAACTTGACTGCACATTGGAATCACCTGGGTAGCTGAAAAGGTTGAGGTTGTGACTGGAGCAACAGGATTTTACAAACTTCCCAGGAGATGATTATGTGTGGCCAAGGCCATGGACTCCAACTCTCTTAAGACCTTCTTTTGCATTTCTTGCTTTGCCATGAAGCCACCAAGACTTTTCTGCCATTAAAAGAACAACCAGGAATGTTTCTTTCAAGAAAACAATCCCAACCATCTTTAAAACAGAACAGGGGCTGAAGATCCATTTGGCAATATTTTTTTTTAATATTTGGAGCTGTTTTCCTTTCTGTCCCTTGTCACTTTGAAGGAGGTGGTAATGCCAACTCCTCCTTCAGTTTCTACAAAGTAAAGTTGTGTCATCAAACACTTGGCTTTTCGTCAGGCAGTACTTCAGCTAAATGATAGGATTCTTGACGCACAGTGTTTTGGTGACTTACAAAGAGACCTAGCGATTTGCTCTTCTTTGTTCAACTCTTTGTGTCTTGGATTTATTAATTCTCTTGCCCTTGCATCCCAGTTGCTCTCACCCTAGAAAAAAGAGCTAAGAAACTAGAATGCCACCCAACCAAATATAAAAGGAACAGATAAACCTTACTCACAGAAGATGTCTCTGTCGATTACAAGAGTGTCTTGGATCATGAGTACCTGTGATAGCGCAGAGGGAAATGGTTTATATCTGTACTTTCATCCTGCCTTTGAAAATCTCTTTGAAAGAAAATTAGCATTTTTTGTTACTGTTACTTTCAAAATAAACAGTTCATGTGTTCTCAAGGCAGGGGAACTCCAGTTATCGGCCCCGTGAGAAATTTCATATCAATTAATAAAGGACCTGTCTTTTTTATGTATAGACCTACTTGTGCAACAGCTGCAATCGAGGGGGTTTAAAGTGAAATACCCTTTAAATGTATTCTGGGAAATGATTTAGCCTTACGCAGATTATATCAGAAGAATGAGTTCCTATTTGCCTAGGTATTATACAGTTAGATGTTGATGGCCAGGGAGCTGTGATAGGAATATCGCATGGACCATACTTCTGTTTCTCTGCTTCCTGGGAAGACTAAGATACAATAGATTTTTCTTTTCTTTTGTTTTGTTTAAAGGTTTTTTGTTTTTTTTTTTGAATTTCTACACCCAATGTGGGACTTGAACTCATGACCCCGAGATCAAGAGTTGCATGCTCTTCCAACTGAACCAGGCAGGCGCCCCTGTTTTGTTTCACAACAGAAAAGCATTTGGAACTTCAAATCCTGGCAAGGTTTAAATGACCATTTATACATGATCAAAAGTCACTCCATACATTTCTAGAAAGTACGGTGATAGCAAACATCAAGACAAGTGTACACATATCTTTTTATTGAATTCCATTTGTTCTGTTGGAGATATAAGGTAATAAGGAATATTACCTTATCCGTAGTATATCTGGTACACACTTACGTGCCTTTTGTGATTTCCTGTAATGTACGATGCTCTGATTTAAGCTGGAGCTGGCAAACTTTGTCTGTAAGGGGCCACATAGTAAACATTTTTAGTTTTACAGCAGTTGAGACCACTCGGCCTTAATTACTTGCTACTGACATACCATGAAAAAAGATAAGATGTAAACTGCAGGGGATCAGAATATGTCACTCCAAAATACGCCACTTTGGCAAATGGATTATTTTGAGCTAATAGCAATTGAGAAACATCAGACACAAAAAGCTCGCTGCCCCCACCTGCCGTCCATCTGCCCAAAAGCAGAGTATGCATTTCTTGTGAGAAAGGTGCCCTCCTTTCTTTTCCTTTTACCAGGACGGGGGTAGTGACTGTCATCATGGTAGAGGGGACATTAGTGCCTAGATGAGTCTGCATAAACAGCCCTTACTAAAATAACCCTGATCGTCTGTTAGTTTCCTTCATGCATATCCTAGTCATTTTGTATAACTTATCACCCTTTGTTAAAATGATACATAAGCCCCTGAGTCTAACAGCTTGTTTCAGTTTTCATTCTTTTTCTGTGAACCTCCGTTATATCAGTAAACATTGTATGCCTTTTCTGTTAATCCATCTTTTGTCAGAGTAATTGCAGACCCCAGGCACTGAACTGAAGAGGATAGAGGAAAGATTATTCTTTCCCTACAGTACAAACAGGCGTGACCATGTTCCAATAAAACTTAGGTTGTGGGCTGGATTTGGCCTCTGGGCTGATACAAACATTGACCACCGGGATGATCTCTTTTCAGGTTTATATTGAGTAGTAGGAGGAGACCCCTGGTGAGTGGACTTAATTTATTGTGATGACACCCCTCTAAGTTTGCATCTGCTTCAAGCTGTTCCTCAGAAGATCTGAAACTTTCTGCCACTGGAGTAGACATTTTTGAGCTACTTCCTTCTTACGCATGGTCACAAAATCTTTATTGTGTGTCTTCTCAAGAAGACTTGGGTTCTATTTTGAGAGGGGCAGAGGGTGTGTTGTTAGCCATTGTATACCCAGCACTGAGCATAGGAATGAGTATAAAGAAGACCCTCAGATATTCATTGACTCTGGGTTTTGTATTTACTAAGTTCAACCACACAAAATTGTCATGTTTGTTGGCTGAAAATGGTTGCGTTGCATCAGTTTCTTGTGGTTCAACCTATAATCAAAGACTGCTATGAAACTCAGAGGTGACCACTAACCATTACACTTCCTAATAAAGATAATGGGGAGTGGTTAGAAGGATGT
>NC_058419.1:122447187-122558666 GCF_002201575.2 Neomonachus schauinslandi
GTGGTTAGAAGGATGTTCTCCACACTCTTATGGTCACCACCCCCCATGGGTAAAACAAAGTCCAAATGTGCGCGCCTGTCTTTTGTAAGTGATACACACATCAGACCGTTATGTAACATCTCATGGTACAATATCCATTCCCAAGAAGATTCCTCATTCCTGAGGGTGGATGCAGATTACTCTTCAGTGGCCTTCTTGGAGACTCGGCATTTCATTTGGAGTGGGAGGGGACATTGTGTCAGCCTTTGTTAGAGCGTTGTTGCTTTTAATCTGAGAATGCGCTGACAAGAGTCAGGTGCTCCGTCAGCCGCACCACTTTCCGTAGTTTGCTTGATTGACGTCAGTCTTGGTGTCATGGTTGGAGCCTTTCAGTCACTCATCCATTTCCTGGGGGCTACCTTAGTGAAAACTAGACGGCATCATCACTTGTACATGGCGAACGAATGGTTACAACTGGCTGAAGATAAAAATGAATAGTAACAATCAAACCAGCCCTGTCTCCACCATACAAACGCACCTTTAGCGTCTCACAGAGGGACCATGTGGGGCAGGAAGCGTCAATCAAGATTGGAACTCTTACTAAACACCTTGAGCTGACTCACTACATACGAAATGGAAATCTGAACCTTTTCCTTCCCATTCACTGAGGGATATCTTTGCAATCCCCCAGAGCTGGGTACATCCAATATAAGAGCCACTAGATCATGGAATATTTATAATGCAGGAGACGGCATGATAGTATTCTAAGCAGAGTCTTGAAGGAGCAAGGTGTGATGACTGAACTAAGCACACCCTGATCGACTGAGGAGATGCTTCTCCCAGTTTCCTGATGAGCAGAGCTGAACCTTAGTTAGGGAGTGTTTTGTTAAAGGAGGGTGCACCTGCTTCCATAAGCTCTAAGTGAGCCCCCTGACTTTGGGATTGCTGACCACCCAAGTCTATATTTTGGGTGGACGCAGTTGTCAAGAAAAAGTTGTCAGCTCGCAGGGTAGCCCACTGCAAGCCAAGGGAGGGTGTCTCTGGCAGTTTCAAATCCAGACACAGTGTGAAGTCTCAGTCTCCACTGATAGGTTCTGGTTGGTGAGTTTATTAACTTTTTCCCTTGCTAAGATATAAGGTTCTGGAGAGGACAGACCACAGCTGTGTGTTGAACAACATATCTGTGTCCAGGTCCTGGTAGTTTATATCTGTTCAGTGAATGGACGCCTGAATGAAAGCATATAGTAAGTGGATGAAACAAGATTGCAGTTGTAGTCCTCTGACAGTAGATGAAGTCCCGTGCAATTTCCCCATTCTCTCTGTATGCTCCTTATTTAGAATAGGCTTCTGTTTTAAAATTACTTCTTAGGGGCACCTGGGTGACTCAGTCGGTGAAGCCTCTGTTCCTTGGGCTCAGGTCATGATCCCAGGGTCTTGGGATTGAGTCCCACATCAAGCTTCTTGCTGTGCCTGCTTCTCTCTCTGCTTGCCAGTCCCCCCTCCTTGTGCTCTCTCTCTCTGACAAATAAATAAATAAAATCTTTAAAAAAGAATACAATTGGGCACCTGGGTGGCTCAGTCGGTTAAGCGACTGCCTTCGGCTCAGGTCATGATCCTGGAGTCCTGGGATCGAGTCCTGCATCGGGCTCCCTGCTCGGCAGGGAGTCTGCTTCTCCCTCTGACCCTCCTCCCTCTCATGCTCTCTGTCTCTCATTCTCTTTGTCTCAAATAAATAAATAAAATCTTTAAAAAAAAAAGAATAAAATTACTTCTTAAAGGTTCATGTTAATATAAACATCTCTCATTTAAAAGTTACAGACTTGCAGAATGCTCTATACTGACTTAGGATGAGACACATAACTTAGTGCCAAGCTGGCTGGTCAGTGAAACGCAAACAAGAAATCGTCATAAGGTTTGAAGGGAAGCCATTTGGACCATCTGAAATTTGGGGGCTGGACAACATTTTAATTGATGGAGACATTAATACAAAACTGCCTTGAGGATTCTCTTATTATTTGCATTGACTTCTAATCCATTTGTTTCTGACGGGAAAACAGAGACCCAGAGGCATGAAATGTCACAGTGTAAAGCAGAGTTAACCCAAACCCAGATAGTTGCTCTTGCACTGAACTGTGATGTGAGTGTGGACATGTGCAGCTTGCATTTTCCAGCCCATAGTCGGCTTCAGAACACAGGCTGAATGCTAGAGAGAGGAACCTCAATAACACAATTCAGTGCCATCCTGTCAAACCAACGAAGATGGCCATCCGTTCATGCTACCATCATCTAGTGTCGGCCCAGCGAGGTGGCTCGTGGGTGTGTCTCTCAGAACGCTGCAAATGCAGAGTTTCCTCTGAGCTGCATCTTCTCCGGACACCACTTTCTTCATGACACACACAACGGTGACCTCGGGAGTTGCATGGTCCCGCGCCATGAGGAATGGATTTAGACCTTCTCTGACCGTTGATGTTAAATGCAACATGC
This sequence comes from Neomonachus schauinslandi, assembly GCF_002201575.2. Classification (NCBI taxonomy): domain Eukaryota; kingdom Metazoa; phylum Chordata; class Mammalia; order Carnivora; family Phocidae; genus Neomonachus; species Neomonachus schauinslandi. The sequence goes on from NC_058419.1 coordinate 122,449,651, forward strand.
CCTCAAGTTTTCATTTAGAAAAGTCCTTTTCCATTGAATAGGATATTCCATAGACACTTTGCACCATGAAAGTGACCATGGAAAATCGTTTTCGAGATCCTCACGCCCTTCATTATCATCGATCCTGCCCCACAAGACATCCTGACAAGAGGAAAGGATGTGATTGATTGTACAAACAATCTGATTTCTAAATGATAACTGTAGACATTTGTACATAACCACCAGTGCTGATATGCAAGGGCTCTCTTGATCTTTAATGGGAGACATAAGGATTTTATGAAGCTGCCCTCCACTGGATGGCAAGTACCTTCTTTCTGTACCCAACCAGCTTTTGCCACTGTTGGAAGCAGATACGCATTGCTACATGTGATAGCTGATGCAAATTATATCTGATGGAATCTTAATTAAAAAACTGGAAAGTTCTTCCCGCTAAAAGGTTTGCAATATACACCATCAACACGACTCACCAACACTGGGTGAATGTTGTCTTTAGATGCCTTTGATGGTACTCCAGTGACAGGAATTTCTTGTTCTTCACAATAACTGAAGATGGGCAGGATCACAGAGACACCTAATTTATTCCGTCATTTAAGCAACACAAGTTAACACTTCTCTTTTATTTAAACTTGAACTTTGCGGAGCCGACCCCCACCCCCACCCCCGGCAAGGACAGTGCCGCCATCAATCAGAATAATACCTGAAAATCATGTGTGCTTAATGCTTTATGAGGGTGGGGAAGACATTGTAGGTTCTCAAACAGACCTACCACGCCAGTAGCTGGAAGACTAAGACTCTAAGCCAGTTGCTGGAAATACTCTTTTCATTGTGGTCAGCTCAACTCCATAATTAGAGAAAAATGACAAACTGGAGAGGGTTGTGTTCTTTCCTCTGAAGTAACCTGAATTACTTCCTCCCACCATGCATTCCCCCTGCCCTTATTCAATTTCCAACCACCTTCATCAGCATCACTTGAGGAATGGGGGATAGGTGTCTGAGCCCAAGCCTAGGAATATGGGAGGTCGGGCTTGAGAACCCTTCTTTTAACAACTTCATCCATCCGAGAGATTCGGATGCACCCTGAAGACTCAGCTGAGTAATTACCTAACAAGCTCAGTCACTGCTTTTCAGCCATTGGGAAGTGTTGTCTATTAAAGACTTTGTGAGCTCCCTGATGAATGCCTGTGGATATTGCTTATTGAACTGGCCAAATCAATGACACTCATCTGCTTTGCTGCTGTGTTTTTATCCCCGTTCCACTTCAAACCCTACTGTGGGGTGCTTGTAGGGAAATTTAATCCTTCCTTAGTAACACCGTAAGAAAACTTTCCATGCTGTGGTTCCCTCCTCTGGCCTTGTGCTGTTTAATCCCCTGCCATATTGAAATCCCCTAAGTGTAAGAGGTGTGGTTCAGAGACACTTTTTGGTGCTGTAGGCTTTCTACATTTTTTAAAATTGCTTCATCTTCTTTCTTAGGTTAGGGCCGATAATTTAGACTGTTGTCCTGAGAAGGAGTACCTAAAGCGACAGGAGTTCAAATAAATATACAATTTTGTTAGGATGTAAGTTTACAGCTCTGCCTGCTTCATAGGAATACAGTTTGAAGGGTGAACTGATTAGAATGATCCCAGATTCCAGAACAAACGGCTAAGTTAGACACGATGGCCTTTGAGAAGATAGCAAACCCGTTTGTAGCTGATACACCTGCTTATGCAGTGGTTATGTGGGAAACTAAGGTTCATTGACTGACTCAGTGCCTTCCTAGTCCATGTCCTTCAAGTGAGGCATCTTATAGGATACAGGCTGGAAGGTGAAAACTGTATTTCCCAGATGCCCTTGCAGCTAGGAAAAAACTACATATCCCAGGTGTCCTTGCAGCTAGGTTTCCAGATATAATTTAGGTTCACCTGTCAGATGCATTCTCTCAATACTTGCTTCAGGAACTGAGTCAGGTGCCTAGAAAAGGGCGGATCTGGCAGGTGAAATGGGGTCCAGGGTTAGGTCGTAGCAGCAGTTCCCGTGCCCCCCAGCTGTGGCAAAACCAGAGTTTCCCCAGAGGGCTGTTTTAGTCCTGTTGATCTAGGGGTGCTTCCTAGAGACCTAGACAGTGATTTGTAAACACATTTTCCATGTCAGTTGCTTTCTGCAGAAAATAGCTAGAGCAGTGCTTCTTATGTGCAACTGAACTCCAACAGTTATTTGACATCAGAAGCATATGAATGTGTGCTCTTGGGGGGAGGGGATAGAGGTGCAAGGTTATAACTGATAAAAATCATTTCTTGCCACATTTCAATTTGGAAATAACCATTGAATCGTCAGTGCTCACACACTAGTTAAATTGAATGTTATTGCTGGGAAGTTTAAGAAAAACTTAACTCTATTGGAATAAAAATTAAAAAACAAAACAAAACATTTCCCCCAAGTCTTTGAGTTACTATAGGTACGAAAAGAGAGGGGACTCTTGGATTTTGAAACATAGTTTTAAAGAGTTAGTATTGAAATTAAGTTTCAATATCCAAATAAGTATCATAGCTCAGAGGAAAGGATACTACAGAGTCTTCTGGAGAGAAACATGGTAATTGCTGAGGTCTCCTGGAAGGGACTTTAGTTAATAGTCCCAGCATTCTTATTTAATCCAAGTGAGGAGGCACAGTGGGGAACTTAGCCATGGGAAAGGCAATATACCTGCTCAGAAGAAAGGATGCGCTTCCTTTTTCATACGGACTATTTGATTGGCAACTAGATGGATCAAATTCACCAGAATGGGACAATTCACACTTCATTTGGTGCATGTAAACACAGCCTATAGTTTCCCACTTTGAGCTCACTCCTGGGCTATTGGATGCTACACCATACCCTCATTTGACTGACATCTGTACTGATAACAGAATTGTCTCCAGACAGCCGCTCATCTTCTCAACACATTTACATCTCTATTGGTGGTCTGCTTGCTCTGTTCTTGGTCTGAAACGACTTATGGGGAATTTAACAAATAATAATCAGTGAACCCTATTAATATAATCAGATGGGGACCTTGATTTCTCTTTGTCGAATGATGTTTACTGCTGGATACATATGAGTTAGTTAATACAAATGCTTTCACATAAAATGGATAAGAGATTTTTAAAACGTAACAGAATTGGACCAAAGAAAGGGCGGGGGCAAGATCTGATGCACAGTCAGCATTCATGATTCAGTAAATGCTCAGTTTGGGGGAGCGGGGCACAGAAATCCTAACCCATAGCCTTGAGTTGAATCCTGCTAGAGGTGTTTAATCTTTAATCTTTCTGATTAGTATTTTGCCTAATGGAAAAATGGCTGCATATTCTTAGGTCATGTCAAGATATAATGCAATTTGATATAATGGCACCGTACAAGAATAAATTGGTTACTCCATCAATCTGAATGACAACTAGTTTTTGTAGTACCAGTAAAAAGCAGGTAATTACCTAGTGCCCATGGGTGTTGACAGATATCGAATACACCGTGAATGTAATATATGGTTAGGTTTTCTGCTCCTAGCACACTTTTAACATACATAGGATATGACGTGATGTAATTGCCGATTCATAATTTGATCTTAGTGCTGATTCTTTTAATAGGTTTACTTTGTAAAAAAAAAAAAATTATGAGCCCTTTGAACATTGACTTAATCAATGGAATCTTGTTCATGAATTGGGGGTGAACTCCTCATTGTTTGATGATGAGTGCATGGTTTTAGGCCACCAGAGTATCAACATTTAATGAAACAAATATTTATCAGTGGGAACCTACTAAGCCAGAAGGATTACTCTTTAAAAAAATCTGTCTGTCTATCTATCTATCTGTCTATCCATCCATTTATCCCTCTATCTAGCTATCCCTCTATCTAGCTATCATCTATCTATTATCTATCTATCTATCTATTATTGGCACTTGCCTTTACTTCACAGTATCCCAGAACTAAAGATGAACATAGATTCCTCACTATCTCTTTATTTTAAAAATGGGGAAAACTCAAAATGAACTATTGGGACTACATCAAAATAAAAAGCTTCTGCGCAGTGAAGGAAACAATCAATGGAACTAAAAGACAACTTACGGAATGGGAGAAGATATTTGCAAATGACATATCTGATAAAGGGTTAGTATCCAAAATATATAAAGAACTTATAAATCTCAATGCCCAAAAAACAAATAATGCAATTAAAAATGGGCAGAAGACATGAACAGACATTTCTCTGAAAAGACATCCAGATGGCCAACAGACACATGAAAAGATGCTCATCATCACTTTACCATAAGGGAAATGCAAATCAAAACCACAATGAAGTATCACCTCACACCTGTCAGAATGACTAAAATCAACAACACAAGAAACAACTGGTGTTGGCAAGGATGTGGATAAAAAGGAACTCTCTTGCACAGTTGGTGGAAATACAAACTGGTGCAACCACTCTGGAGAACACTATGGAGGTTCCTCAAATAGTTAAAAATATAACTACCCTATAATCCAGAGATTGCACTACTAGGTATTTATCCAAAGGATACAAAAATACAGATTTGAAGGAGTACATGCACCTGATGTTTATAGCAGCTTCATCAACAATAGCCAAACAATGGGGAGAACCAAAATGTCCACTGACTGATGAATGGCTAAAGAAGATGTGTGTGGATAAAGAAGATGGAATATTAGTCATCAAAAGAATGAAATCTTGCCATTTGCAATGATGTGGATGGAGCCTAGAGGGTATTATGCTAAGTGGAATAAGTTAGGGAAAGACAAATACCATATGATCTCACTCATATGTGGAATTTAAGAAACAAAACAAACAAATAAAGGGAGGAAAAAGGAGAAAGGCAAACCAAGAAGCAGACTTTAAACTCTAGAGAACACACTGACGGTTACCAGAGGGGAGGTGGGTGGGGCGATGGGTGAAATACGTGATGAGGATTAAGGAGTGCACTTGAGATGATCACCGGGTGATTAAAATAAAAACTTTTTTTAAAATGGGGAAAACTCGGGTACAAGGAAGAATATGAAACGGTTAAAGCTCTTTAATAATAAATATCAAAGTGTGGAATAAATCCAAGATCTCCTAGAGTATAATTCAGAATACCTCTACACAAAAAGGTTGATAACCAAAGTGCTACACTGTTGGACGTCTCCCTCAAACCCCATGTGTGGTTTCCTTTGTACTTTGGGGATCTTAAAGATTGCCTTTCTAGCAAACTTGTGATCTTTGTTCCCATCACATGCAACCAAGCCTACTTTGATGAAGATACCTCAGGAAGTCATTCAATTCATTCATTGGGTTGAGTTGACTTTTAATGTAGGCATATGTCCCAGAGTTCAGGGATTTCCACAGGGTACTTAGGACTGCCAGGTCTTCCTCTGAATTCTTACAACCTAATTTAGCTGACATGCTAAGTAGACTGCTCTCTGTGATGTTTGGCAGGTGGGTCACAAATGGAATTTGCTCCAAGCACTGGTGTAAATGGTGCAGTAGGACTCACCCTTTATCTTCCTGTTTTGTCAGAAAGGATCACTGAAGCTTGTGTGAGGGGGAAATGTGAGCATACTGATTTTGTGCATGCTGATCCTCAGCTTTCTGCATTTTATAGGTTGAATTGTATCCCCACTGCCTCCCCCCCCCCCACCCCCCATTATATGTTGAAGTCCTAATCCCCAGAACCTCAGTGTCACCTTATTTGGAGACAGGGTCTTTACGGAGGTAATCAAGCTAAAATGAGGTCATTAGGGTAGATTCTAACCCAATATGACTGGTGTTCTTATAAAAAGGGGCAATTTGGACACGTTCATGGACAAAGGGTAGACTGTGTGAAGGCACAGGAAGAACAGGGCCCTCTGTAAGCCAAAGAGAGAGGCATGGAACAGATCCCTCCCTCACAGCCCTCAGAAGGAAGCCACACTGCGGACGCTTTGATTTCAGACTTCTAGCCCCCGGAACAGTGACACAATAGATCTATGTTGTTTTAAGCACCACATTTGTAGTCCTTTGTTATGGCAGCCATAGGTTACTAAAACATGCATATGCTGAGTCATGTTAACATTAGGGTTACAAAATCGGAGACATTCATGATTGATGAGGGTAAGCTCGCTGTAGGTGGCCCAACCCATCCTGGTTTGTGTGGGAGTTTCCTGGTGGGGACATTCCAAGTCCCATATCAGGCAAACCTCTTATCCCAGAGCAAAAAAAGGATGATTAGTCCCTCTCAGTTGGCACCTAAACATCCAACGGTGCTTCCCTCTGGTGTTCACCAGGCTGTGTCCCTGAGTTAGTTTCCTCGTTCTCAAGAGTAGCCTGTCAAAATGAAGAGTGGCAGATGTGGCCTTGGGAGGAATATGGCTCAGTGATTAGGACAGGTCCTGTGAGTGCCTGGCATCCTTCAGGGCTTACTCAAAAGTGTGGATGAAAAGACTTCCCTGTTTCAAAATAGATTCCCCATAGCCCTGCAATCATCTACAATTCCACAGCCCTTTTGACTTGCAATAGATTTTTCAGTCTTGGAGATGGTTTTAGGTCAGATTTCCTGGAAGTGGAGCCTGAGCTGAGGAGTCACAGGCAAGTGATTTATTGATGGAGGGCTCTGAGGGGAAACGTCCCAGGAGGTGTGGGAAGCAGAAAGAGCAAGGAAAGAACATTGAGCGTGGTCTCACTGCAGCCGAGGTTGTCTGAACTTGATCCCATGAGTGGCTCTAGAGCACAAGTAGTACTGTGGATCCATCCCAACTTGTTCCATGGGGGCTGGCCTCTTGGACGTCACGGTTGCTCTCCAACACAGCAACAATGTTGTGACACCCTTCTTATCAAGAGGCGGGTCTGCATCCCCTCCTCTTGAATATCGGCAACACTGTGATTGCTTCAACCAACAGACAATGGTGACATTGACATTATGTGACTTTTTAAACATTCTGATTTGTGGTCAAATACACATAACCGAAATTTAACCATTTTTAAGTGTCCAGTTCAATGGCATTAAGTACCTTCATATTTTTGTGCGACCATCACCACCATGCATGTCCAAAGCACTTTTCATCTTGCAGACCTGAAACTTTGTCGCCATTAAACAACAACTCCCCATGTCCCTTTTTCCCTTCATCCCTTCCAACTACTCTTGTACCTTTTTGTGTCTATGACTTTGACTATTCAAGCTACCTCATATAAGTGGAATCACACAGTATTTGTCTTTTTGTACCTGGCTGATTTCACTCAGTATAATGTCCTCAAGTTTTATCCATCTTGTGGCTGGTGTCAGAATGTCCTTCCTTTTCAAGGCGGAGTCATACTCCATTATAGTATATATCACATTTGTTGGATCCTTGGCTTCCTTCCACCTTTTGGCCGTTGTGAACAATGTTGCTGCATGAACATGGATGTACAGATATCATTCAAGATCCTGCTTCTTTTTGAGTACATACTCAGGAGTGGATTGCTGGATAGAATGGTAGTTTCATTCTTAATTTTTTGAGGAACTGCCATATTGTTTTCCATAGCAGCTGCATCATTTTACATTGCCCCTAAGAGTACCCAGGGGTCCCTTTTTCTCTATATCCTCACCAATATTTGCTATTTTCTGTTTGTTTGTTTGTTTTAAATATTTATTTATTTGAGAGAGAGAGGGAGAAAGAGAATGCAGAGGGAGAGGGAAAGGGAGAGAGGAGATGCAGAGGGAGAGAAGCAGACTCCCTGCTGATCATGAAGCCCAGTGTGGGGCTCCATCCCATGACACTGAGATCATGACCTGAGCTGAAATCAACAGTTGGAAGCCCAAACGACTGAGCCACCCAGGTGCCCCAGTTAGTTTGTTTTTTATAGTAGTTATCTTGATGTGTGTGAGATGGTATCTCACTGTGGGTTTGATGGTCAGTGATGTTGAGCTTCTTTTAACATTTTTGTTGGATATTATGTGACTTTTGAGGCCAGATCATAAAAGGCCAACCTCCTCCTGTTTGCTGATACACTCACTTTTGGAGCCTTAATTCACCACACATGAGTCCACCTATCCTGAGGCTACATGTTGGGAGGAAGCCCAAGCTTCCTGGAGAGGCCACATGAAGGTGTTGTCATCAAGAGTCCCATCTGAGCCCAGCCTGGGAGTCTTCCTAACCCAGGCACCAGTCCAGTGAGTGAAGAAGCCTCCAGGGAATTGCAATCGCCAGTTCTTCAGGTCACTTGAAGTCATTTGAGTCTTCCAACTGAGACCCCAATCATCATGGAACAGGACAAGCTGTGCTTACTCTGCTGAGTCCAAAGTCCTGACCCACACAGATTATGACATTGATAAAATGATTATTGGTTTTTTGTCCCTAAATCTGGTTCGGGGGGGGAGGCTCCTCTATACAGCCATGGATAACTGGACCATGCTCTTATTAGTCATTGGCTTTGAACCACTTCTGGGGAGGAAAGTTACCTCCCACATATTTTCCATTTGGCTAAGAGTAGTTGGTGTAGCTCTGAGCTTCTAGCAGCCAATATTCTTCTCAACTGGGGAGTGGGTACCCCAAAGGGTAAAGTGGCAGAGAGTGAATCTGTTTGGGCCACAAACAGTATCTGTTATCCACCAACTGGTATCTACTAAACCTTTAGTAGTTCATCTTCCCTGGGTTAGAGATTAATATTTTGCCAGGCAGTTATCAGTGCCAAGTTGAAAATAGATTGGAAAAGTGAGTGAGGACCAAGACAAAAGGAAAACAGGAAAAGTGAGTGATGGGTTAAGCCCATAATGGCCCTATTTCACAATTTTTCCCAGGACTAGGCTGCTGGTTCCTCATTTAAAGACATACAAGGACAGCTAAATCAGTAGTTAGAAAATCACTAGAAAAGACTATTTTTGCAGCTGACATAGACATTTGCAGAGATGTTCTTAAGACTATAAAGATGCCAGAAGAAATGAAGTAGGCTTCCTATTTACAGCAAGGTAATAGGAACAGAACACTTTCTAGTAGCCTAAGAAAAGACACTTGAGTAGAGAAACACAAAGCAAACTTTAAAACAAATGCTAAATGCTCATCTGACTCTTTCCTTCAACATACAGCTTAGGTGATGTGATGAAAAAATTGTCATAAGAAGTCCTCAAATGTTTATAGAGCCTCAGAATGTGATTATAGGACAGTCAGCCCATTCATATTCTCCATAAACTTTCCACTCAAAGTCAATGCTCTATTGCTAATCTTCTTTAACCTTTAGACCTGGTCAATAAAATCTTAATCATGAATATGGAACACAGGGTGCCCTTCGTCAAGCCACTTAGCTTTGAGATCTTGATAAATATCACGGCTTCTGAGAGCCCTTTCCGGACCATCCATCCAAAGTCAACTCCCAGGGCCATTGCATAAAGTTATATATTCTACTTAATGCTTAGCACTTAATGCTGTCTGTTACTTCTCTTATACATTAATTTGTTGCCTACCTCTACCTCTTCCACAAATACCACCTCCACCTAAACCAACACCACTTCTCCGTTGGTTTCAAAAAACCAAAGGATGGCAAGGGCATTGTTTTTCCTTTATCCCTGCTGAATCTGTAACTGGAGTCCTACCCAGCTCAAAGAAGGTAGTAGGTAAATAAGTGTTTGTTGTTGAACCAGGAGACAATGGGGATCCTGCAGTGTTGACAATACCTTTGAAGAGTCGGGGCAGTGTGTTTTCTGGGCAAGTTTTGGTACAGTGGCTTAGGTCTCATTTCCAGAGGCTTCTTAGGGCTCTCAGCAATCAGAACATGTAGACCCTGGTGGGAACATTCTGTACAGGAGAGATTCTCAGAACATTACCAGTGCCTTCCCCAGAGCAATGAAAAGAATCTGGAAACACTCTGACTATGGTTCCCCTACTCCTTCCCCTGCCTAAAATCCATGTCCATCTTCTAATGGGACCTCAGACGAACCCACTGGAGCCCAGTGGGCTTCTTTTAATTATCCAGGTCAAGTTTCATTTATAGAGCAAGTTATGTGATGTCTCTCTTTCTCTGTGTTTTATGGCACTTTGTTCCTCTCCGCTATAACGTGACTTCCACGTAGCTGAGCCTCTCATCTATCTAGATAACTTCTATGCCCCTCCCCCCAAGTCCCAGAATGGTGGCTACTGCAGAGAACGCTGTCACCTACATTTGTCAAAAGAATTGAATGGACCTGTGATATGCTCTTCTTCTTGGACTGGGACTTCCCTGGTCTTCATCTTCTTTGTGATGGTCTGTGTGAGACGCCAAGACAGACACCATTGCGCCTGTAGTCCTTAGTGAGAGTAACAGGGAGGCACCATCCTCCAAAGACAAATCACAGAATGGCACCCCTTTCTTGGGACACTGCAGGTCAACATGGGCTCTGTTTCCTCTTGCCCTCCACCCCTTGTCAGTCAGCACTTTCTGAGCTCGTGTAGGGGAAAACCACTTCTCCAAGTCTATGAACGGCCCTGGAGCTAACGAAGTATCTGTAGGTTCAATGAATTTTCTTTCTTTGGTATTTAAAATACACCTTTCCAAGGGCACCATCCTTGTAGCGCACATTGGATTAAAAACAACTTTTAGGAATTTTTGAATTTAGTTTCTATTTGCTAATTTAAAAAATGTTATTAACCATGGGCTACTTCACATTCTGTGGTGCCCTGGAGCTAGCACAAAAAAATCAAAAGCATAAATTTTTTTTAAATTTTATTTTATTATGTTACGCTAGTCACCATACAATACATCATTAGTTTTTGATGTGGTATTCCATGATTCATCGTTTTCATATAACACCCAGTGCTCCATGCAGTATGTGCCCTCTTTAATACCCATGACTGGGCTAACCCATCCCCCACCCCTCTCCCCTCTAAAACATAAATGTTAATGGAAACAAATTTTTCTGCCCATCACTTTGGTAGTTGTTTTGAAAGCAGATTCGATTTCATATTTGACTTCTAATATAGTTCTAATCCCTCCTCCCCAATAAAAGAAATATGTGTGTTTTGGGATCGAAGTCAAGTTAGTGTGCTTAGATGTGTATCTGCTTGTGAAGTTTGTGTAAATTTCTTCCATTCTTTGCAAGTCTGCCATGATAGGCATATATGAGGGAATGCCTAATCAAATAACAATTAATTCCTTTGCCTAGGAAGAAAGTTACACTCTTATTTAAAACTCAGTGACCCATTCACATATTTCTTTAAAAGGAAACGTACTTTTCTGAAAGTGAAAACTCTGGAAAATGTTGCTAATGGTAGGAACATTTAGTGCTGAATACTCATTCTGTTCCCAAAATTGACCCATTTACCAAGTGACTGAAAGTGTCACAATGTTTCTTGGCTTCTCTTCTTCCACATGTCTTATGGGAAAAGTCATCCTGTGCTCTGTGCACCATTTGCAAGTCTCTGAATGAGACAGCGTTTATACAGATATGGTAGAAAGGATTTCTAATGCAGAAGTTGAAAATGGTAGTTTGTAGATGCTTGTCTTGGACAGAGCTATGCTTGGGAAAAAAACATTTACTGCTTTAGTCGGGCATCTTTTTCGTAGAACTTATGGTCTCATCAAACACAATGACATTAACAACAAAAGAGAATTATAATAAAAGGAGGCTGATGTTGGCAAAATAATGCCCCTCCCCAAACATCGATGTCTCCATCCCCAGCACCTGTGAATATGTTGTCTTCCTTAGATGGCAAAGAAGGAATTAAGGTTGTATATAGAATTAAGGTCGCTATTCATCTGACCTTAAGACAGGGAGATAGTCTTGGATGATCCATTTGGGCCCAAGGGAATCACAAGAGTTCTCACACATAAGGAGAAAAAATAAAGCAGAAGAATCAGAGGGATGTGATTTGAGAAAGACTTGACCAGTTGTTGTTGGCTTTGAAGATGGAAGGCAGCCGTGCCACTAAGGAATGCAGGAGCCTCCTAGATGCTGGAAAAGACTAGGAAATAGATTCCCTCAAAGTCTGCGGAATAAATGAATCCTTACTGACCCTTAGGTTTTAGCCCAGCAAAACCTATATCAAACTTCTCTTCTCCAGAACTGTAAAATGGTAAATTTGTGTTATTTTAAGCTACTAACTCTGTGGTAATTTGTTACAGCAGGCATAGGAAGCCAATACAGGCTCCTCCTTCAATTAGGGGAATAAAGGACAAAGACATCATGAGTGGGAAATGGGAACATTTCTTGGAAATAGTGTATTTTGTTGGGGATAGGTGGTTCCAGAAAGGCAGGGCTGGACATAGACCAAACTTGTCATTTTCCCAGGACTTGAAGTATCATGTACTTCCAAAGTACTTCTTCTCTTATCATTTTGACTTCATCTACGCTCAGTTTTCCAGAATGTTCCTCCACCACATGAGTGAGAAATAAGGACACCAATAGAGAACACCTGCATTACTTTGAGGATGGGGACGGGTGTAGCACATACAAAAAAGAATTTACAATCTCAGAACCATCAAGGCAAGATATTCCCTTCTCTGTCCTAAAACCCATTCATCAATTGCAACTCCACCACACACCATGGTCCACCCCAAGATAACCTAGATTCGCATGATCCAGTATGGCAGCCACTCACCACATGTGGATTTGGCATTTATAATGTGTCGAATCCCACCTGAGATGTGCCCCAGTTGCAAATTACAAAGCAAATTTCAATGGCTTAGTAAAAAAAAAAAAAAAAAAGAATGTAAAGTATCTCAATGATATCTAAAATATTGTTCACACATTGAAATGCTTTGGGTATATCAGTTTGTATAGAATATGCTATTAAATTTAGCTGTTTCCTTTTACTTTTTTTTAGATGGAGCTACTGGAAATTTTAAAATCACATACGTGGCTTGTGTGTGTGGCTTTCATTGTATTTCTCCTGGGCAGTGATAGTCTTGAACAAAATTGCAAGTGACCACAACCCCAGCCAATTACCTCTAGAAATTAATTATCACTAGACACTGGCAGTGTTGATTATAAATATTTGAAATTTCAAACTTAAATCTGATCATGGGAAGAACCCTCTGAAAATCATGCCATTGGGTCTAAAATATATACACGCTGTGAGTCATGCCTATATACCCTCTACGTTGACCCCCAGCCCCCCGGGGAAATTTAGATGCCTGGTCCTCTTCCTGTAGAGAAGGTACAGCAAGTTATTCAAAATGAATTAAGAAGATATAAAAGGATCATAGGAGATACAGAGTATCTTTCAGCGGTTCTTTTTATAATTTTCAACCTAACGACTCATTTTGTGTGCTGTCTAATCTTAAGATGATGTGAAAAAAGATGGTTCTAAAATTTCATTTCTTCTTTCAGACTTTTGAATGAAAAGTGAGCATCTTCTGGGATTTCAGCACATGTCCCTCTGTTCATATGACCTAAATGTTTAGGAGACTGTTTATCTGTCTATATTCACATTCATCCACATTGTTAAACACATTTATTTAACAAAATAATGACTGAGTGCTTTCTGTGGATGAGGCAAATTGCCAACAAAGGAAACCTAGAGCCTATCTCTGTGGCCTTCCAACTCTAGTGGGGGAGGTGATCAGGAAGAATTCTGGGGTACCCAGGAGCGCAGCCCTGGGGTGCTTTCTCATCTGGATGGTACTGTAGAAGCACAAATAGAATTGACAGGAATTTCCTTAGTATTCTGAGCATCTGAAAATAGGAACTCAAAATAAATGTGTCAGGGAGCACTTTCAGTATGGTGCCCTAAGCCTCTCTTGCAAGTTCTGTAGATGCCCTACCCTCATCCCGTTGGCCTACCCGAGTTCCCCAGCAGATTCAGTGGACAAGGGCTCTCAGAAGACGGACAGCTTCTCAGTCAAATTCTTCTGTCTCCCTTCTTCACAGCGGGGCCTGAGTGGATGGGTCAAGTGCTTTAGCCTCCATCCTAGGGCAGGGGTGTTATTTCCAAGACCACGCTTGCCCTCTGAAGGATTTCCCCAGAATGACTGCAGCCTCAATCACTGTCCAAGTTAGCCCCTTACTAACACATTCTCTTTGGCTTATCTCCTTCTGTCACTTTCTCTGCTTCCTCATTTATGCTTCCTGGAATCATCTTGTGAATAAACTCTCTACACCCAACTCCTTGTCTCAGGGTCTGCTCCCAGGGAAACTCAAAAGAAGACATCCATAAGAAGAAGATGCTATTTTGAGCCAGGATTAGCAGAATTTCAAAACATGTCTATGTTCTTGACATTTTGATACATGCACTTTCCAAATATCATAATTTTTTTATTAATAGTAGGTAACATTAATGGCATATGGAATCATGCCACCTTAAGCATTGCTATGTAACATTACAGAATTTATTAAGAAGACATTGGGGAGAAGGTAGTGGTGACAGACCAAGAGTCTCACACACAGTTAAGAATCCCACTTAAATAAATTAATTAGAAACTCTCTCGGGGCACCTGGTGGCTCTGTTGGTTAAGCAGCCAACTCTTGGTTTCAGCTCAGGTCATGATCTCAGGGTCATGAGATCCAGCCCCGCATCAGGCCCCATGTTCAGCTGGGAGTCTGCTTGAGACTGTCTCTCTGCTTTCCCCTCTGCCCTCCCCCCTCCATGTGCTCGCTCTTGCTCTCTCTCTCAAATAAATAGATTGAAAAAATAAAAATAAAAAAATTGCATCTGGAAACCCTCTCTATTCTCATAGCATTTCAAATCTGGGGGCACAGATCTTGGTTTTTATGGTGTGGGAGTATATAAGGGACTAGTAAAGTCTTGAAAGCCATGGGCAGTGTTGGGGACTTCAACCTTGAAATCCCCCGGAGGCAAATCAGAGACTTGGCTCCTCCGTGGAAACACAAGTTATGTACCAACTGTAAACGAAATCAAAGGTATTACCCGATGAAACTTTCATCAGATCTCTCTATACTAAAGTCAATATAGACGGGATTTTCAAGGCTTTTATCATGTTGGAAAATGTCTGCATATGCAAATATGGCCACAGGGTTCAAATCAGCTATATTTCTCTCTATATAAAATCCCAGGGAATTTACTTAGGTTTATAGCAATAAAGCTATCTGCATGGTGGTGCCTATTCCTTTCATTATAGGGTAACTGTACGCTTGTTTACCTGTCTTTCTCTCTCTAGGGTTGAACCCTCTGTGACAAAAGACTACCCACCACTGAAATAATACTATCATTTTGGAAAGTGCAGTGGTAACCTAACTAATGTATCTTCCGAAGACAGAAGCATTTATTAGGAGGCAGAGTGGGAGACTAGTAACAGCATAGGCTTGAAAGCAAACTGCTGGGTTCCAATCCTGTCTCAACCCTGAGCGGACCACTCTGTGCCCCACTTTGTTCAGCTGGAAAATGAGATTCATGTGACTGTCTACCTCCAAATGTGCTGATGCGTGTTATTCTGTTTCAATGCCAACTGTGTGTACTGCAATTCAACTCTGGCACTAACCGCCTGGACTTATTAGCGCAGACCCCACAAATTAACACCCCAAGAAGACTATCCTAGCTTCAGATGCCAGCCTGTAGGTCCCCAGGCCACCCACATTTTGGACCAATTGGCTTTGAATTCAGGGGGACTCTCACAAACCCCTCAGGTTGTGAAATTCACTAGAATGACTCACAGAACTCAGGAGAGGACACTTACAATGGCAGTTTTATTATAAAGGATGCACCTAGGCTGAGGTCTGGGAAGGAATGCAAAGCTTCTGAGCCCTCTCCCCATGGAATCAGCACTTACCACCCCAGAACACCACAGTGTTCACAAGCCAGGGGGCTCCTCTGATCTTCACTGTCTACAGCTCTTATGGGGTTTCCATTTGGTAGGCAAGACTGAATGATTGCATCATTGGCCACATGCAGGAATTCAGTGTCCTGCTTCCTCTCCTCCCCAGGAGTTGGGCGGCTGAAAGCCCCAAGACTCTGGTCATGTATTTGGTCTTTCTGGTGACCAGGTCCCCTTCCTGAAGCTATCCAAGGGCCCCACCATGAGTCACCTCATCTGAATAACAAAGATACTCCTGTCACTCAAGACATTCCAAGGATTTTAGACAGCTGGGCCCAGCACTTAGGCACCAAGACCCCACAAATGACTTATTATCCCATATGTGTCAAGGATGTTCATTTAAGGCGGGCACATAGTGAGTGGCCAATATATGGCAGCCAAACTTGGAGTAGGAAGGGGACAGAGTATCAAGGGACATATTTCATCTCATTTTAAAATCTTCTTAATTTGAAACATGTTCAGGTGCATTTAAGTTTCTGTATTTCCACTGTTCTGTCCACTCAGAAGAAATTCTATGAGAACAAATTTATCAACTCTTTCTGTGCTCCTCCAAATTATTTGCTCCTGTTTGGTTCCCCTAGTTTATCACATTATTTCCTGTTTGTTGTATTCCTCATTTCTTTGGGGAACATTTTTATTCTTCATTCTGTCTGCTCAAGAATTTTTCCTATGTCCCACAGTAAATGCTCAGTGATTTTTTTTTTGAACAAATGAATCAATATTTGCTGAATTTCCTCAGATTTTAACCTTTTGCTTTTGTTCTTAGCAGATATATATGGAATGAACATGTGTATTCTTTCATTCAATACATCTTTATCCATCATAGCAGCCAGATGAAAACCATCTCAATTTCCTAGTGACTGGCCATGGTTTCCTAATTAAAACTATTTGATACAAGGTATAAACAAATTTTAATTTAATTTGAATATATGTGTCTGTGCTGGAGCATCCGACTTCTTAATTGGCTAGTTTAAATCAAAACGTCAGGCATCAGGTAGAAAATCAAAACTAAAACAAGAAAATGGGGCCTATGGTGTATATAAATCAGCTATAATCTGTTTCTTTAAACTGCTGACCCTCCTGGCTGAGTTATTGCATTTTTCATAATCTATAGATTCCAGAGAGTTGCTGTGTTCTACAGTTAGACATAGTGTGATTTATTCAGAGGGTCCTTCCCACAATCAGATTCAATTTGTGAAATTTCAAATATTCTTGGGAGACACTGCCAACATCTACTGATAATTAATTTATGAAGACAGGTGAAGAGGAGGATGGTCAGTTGCGATATTACTTCAAGGCCAACACCATATAATAGGTCAACGGAACAGTCTTGTGTGAAGGGCATGTACATTGAGCATGAATTTTTTGGATGTGTGTTTGCTTAGTGTCTGGATTCCAGAGCTGGAAATGGTCAGTAATCATCAGTGATGGTTAGAGAGCCCTCAGGGGGAGCCTTCTAAGGGAGATGGAGAAGGAGGTGTTTTAGGAGAAAAGGTGGTATATTTGACAGGTTCTCCAGGGAAACTGAACAAATAGGAGATATATAAAAGAGATTTATTTTAAAGAATTGTGACTGTGGAAGCTGAGAAGTCCCATGATCTGTCATCTGCAAGGTGGAGACCCAGGAAAACCAATGGTGTAGTTCTAGTCCGAGTCTTAAAGACTGAGACCCAGGAAGACCAATGAAATTAGTTCCAGTCTGAGCCTGAAGGTCTAAGAACTAGGAGAATCAATGGTGTAAGCTCCAGTCTGATGGCAGGAGACCTATGTCCCATCTCAAACAGTCAGGTGGGCAAACCTACTTAGTTTGTTGTTATTGTTGTTGTTGTTGTTGTTCTCTTCAGGTCTTCATCTGACTGTATGAGATCCACCTGCACAGGAAAAAGCAATCTGCTTTACTCAGTCTACTGACTCAAATGTTGATCTCATCCCAAAACACCCTCACAGACACACCCAGAATAATGTTTGACCAAGTATCTAGGCACCCCTGGCTCAGTCAAATGGTCACAGAAAATTAGCCCTCACAGTTCTCAGAGGGGTGTCCAGGATAAGAAACTGATTAAAACTTTAAACTTAAAATTTTTCCGACTTACCAGATTACAGTGCCTTTCTTTTCCTCTTTCCTTGCATCTATTAGTGTCTTTTGAAACCGTTGTTCTTACCATAATTTGGGAGATGCTGGTCAAAAGTGATCTAGAAATCTAGAGTGATATGTGTATGGAATATGTAGCAAGACTTTACTTTTTAAAAGATTTTATTTATTTATTTGAGAGAGAGAGCACAAGCAGGGGGAGTGGCAGGCAGAGGGAGAGGGAGAAGCAGGCTCCCCGCAGAGCAGGGATCCTGATGTGGGGCTCAATCTCAGGAACCCGGAAGAATGATTCAAGCCAAAGGGAGACACCCAACTGACTGAGCCACCCAGGGACCCAGGAGCAAGACTTTAAACTCAAGACTCAGTATCTACTGTGTTGGTGTGTAGGACATAGTGTGGCTAGACATCTTGGAAAGTGGAGCCTACGATTTCTCCGACTGCATTGGGTGAAATCCAGCTAAGAATAAGATTAAAGAAGATGAGCAAAGATGCAACATTGATTCAAATTCAACTCTACTTTATAGTAATACAATTGGTGCCTTGGTATTATTTTGTGAGAACTAGTCATTGACATGAATTGTTTAGAAACGGCTCAACCCTGGATCAAAAACATGTGTTTCAGTTTTCAAAACCTAAAAGAAAAAGAAAACCCATAGAACAATTTTTACAATCTGAGATGGCTGTTGATATGTAGTTCACATTTCTAGCAGATTTTTCTCTTTTTCTCTGATTCTGAGTGTTTTGAGATTTGGGACCCTACTTCCTTTAAATTATATGTATATTACAATTGCTCTGGGCTGAAGTCATCAATGAGTCAGAGTGTTAAAAAAAGAACTACATGTGAAATTTTGATGGTCTTTGATATACACATGATGGAAGATTAAAAACTGAAGGAAATAGAATGTTATTTGTTCATAAAAAGGAATGAAGTCCTGACCTATGCTGTGACATGGATGAACCTTAAAAGCAGTATGCTGAGTGAAAGGAGCCAGTCACAAAAGGCCACATAGCATATGATTCTATTTATATGAAATGTCCAGAATGGACAAATGTGTAGAGACAGACAGCAGATTAGTGGTTTCTGTGGGTTGTAGGCAGCAGGGGAAATGGAGATGGATTACTCATGAGGTCAGTATTTCCTTTTGTGGGGGTGAGCAGGTCTGCAATGAGACAGCACGACACTTTGACTGCACTATATGCCATAGAGTTATATGTATATTTTGAAATGCTTAATTTTACATTGTGTAAATCTAACCTTAGTTTGCAAAAGAAAAAACTAAAGGGCAAAACACGTTAGGACTTGCCAAGGCCACTTATTTTTCGCTGATACCAATGACTCTGGACATGGGATCTAGGGGACAAATTTTTACCATGAGCCAGAGAATCTCCTTCCATTGCCATAATGAATATGTCACACACACAATGAATTTAAAATATTTATCTCTTTATTTTTTTTTAAAGGAACCTCTCTCTCTGTGAATAAGATGGTAGGAGCTTAACCAATGGTTTTTGCAATTGTGGTTTTGAGAGGGACTTTATGATAATCTAGTGTTTTACAGAACTCCCACACTTCTTTGGCTACAAATAGACCCTGGGGAGAACAGTAGTCATTGAGCTGGATGGTCTGTCCTATTCTCGGAGGGTCCTATGCCCATTGGCTGTGGCTTGTCTGCTGGGGGAGCCTTACCTCCTCCAGCCTGGAAATCAACGTCATAAGCTCCGGCTGCTGTAGGCCAGCAAAGGGATGCAGGGTGCCATCAGGCAGATGGGGCTGTGCTATATTCGTCTCCCTCATACAGGAACGTGTGACATTCTAATTGGTGGGGCTATCCTATGAGTTCTGTTCCTCTGCCAGGTGACAGGATGTTCACTGGGATACCTCACAGGAGCACTGCACCTGTGTGGGGACCGTGCTTTTTCTCTTACCTCTCCAGCACCCACACAGAGAAGGGCCTCCCAGAATTATCCAAGCCCACTCTTCAAATGCAGCATCTTTGCCCACGTGGCTATCCTCTTGTACGCAATGTCCTCAGCAGTGCCTAGGAAAACACCAGAAGCTGAATGTGACAGACAGAAACAGAGAGATCTGCATGTCCTTTAACAGATATCTCAACTTTGTTCTTCCACAAAGAATGGTGCACAAACACCCACTTCGCCACTGGGAATGGTCAAGATTGCTTAGAATCAGGGCATCCCAGACAGAGAGGATCCCTGGGGGGAGGTTTGCTGTTCCTCCATCATTTCATGGAGGAAGGGACTGGTGTCTCGGAAAAGGAGTTTTGCTGTTTCGGAGTAGGTCAAGAGTAGAAATGATGTCCCTGACTCCAAGTTTGGGCTTGCTGATGCCTGGGTTAAGGTGATGCCTATGTTACCTTACATTCCCCAGCACCACCTGGTGTTCTTGTGGTAGTATCGCTTGGGGCCACAGCATAGAAGGTCGATATGGTAGAGTTTACCACTGCGTATTCCCTGTAACAGGCTTAAAAATGCTCTGTAATTATAAAGACGGTGAAATAACGTTTCAAAATAATGTAATTCATACGGTTTCTTTTATGGGCTTAGCGTCCTCTTCCCCCCCCAACTCCTATGTCTTACTGTCCCTCCCCCTCTCTCCATCCCTCTCCGCTCCGAGGAAGCTCATAGTAAAATTCTGTCCACGCTTTATTTTCGCAATGACAAAGTGCCACCTGCAATACGTACATCATCACCGGCACGTCTGCAATGTTTGGTAATGAGATTCAGAACAGAAGAAATGAAGGGTAGCGCCTAATTGCTTCTGCTTCTCTGGAGATCCTCAGAGAAATGTTAACATCTGGCATTGTCTCATTGCTTGAAAGGTGACTGGGTTTTCTGAGAGTAGCTCTTTCCTGATTTTGCAAATTCTCCTCCCTCTTCAGAGATGCTTCAGAATTCAAGAAAGGAAATTATCTTCTTTTCATGTGAATGTGATTTTGGGGTGGGAAGAAGGGGAGCACAGGTTCTAGAATGTATCTTTCCTTAATGAATGACAATTTTCCAGGGATAAAGATTTTTAAAATATATATACATGTCTGTATGATTACAACACCTATATATAAGTTAGATGCCGGGAAGATTTTATTAAAAATTAATTTTTCAAAATATTTCATTGATTTTCAGCTTATCTTTGTCCCTAGAAAGGCTGCACTATTGTTGTCGGATGAATAATCATGCAGCTTATATTTTATTTTTTCTGTATAATACTCCATGTGTGCATTCGGTTGTCTGCATTGGTTGTTAGCCCCAGATTATTTTTTTTTAATACATCTCCTGAGGGTGACTGTGGTGTCAGCTGCTTTTATTTTAATGGGTGTATTTGGTAATAGCAAAGCATGGCAATACATCTTTGGAGAGACCCTAAAGAATGCTCCTAATTTTTCTCTTCTTTAGGGATCATGAGCAAATACGTTATGAGGCTCCACGGTATTAGGCTGTAAAATTTAGAATAATGTTGTTTATAAGGTGAATTGCTAGACCAGACTTCCCCTTTATTATTCTTTTTCACGTGGGTGTTCTGCTCGTAGGTGCTGCCCGCCTGGTTTGAGATTCACAGGTAATTTATCATTTAGATTAATTAAATACTCCAATTCTGTGGTTTTCTTTATGATATGTGACAAATTGGTGTCGGCTGGAATCTCAATTTTCAGTTTAAAGACAGTAATCCTTTACCCCACGACAGTCTCTGTAACAACCACCACCACCATCTCTAGCCTTGCTCTATCAGTTCCGTTTTTAAAAATGGATGTAGCAGTAGCAAGGTCCTTTGCCAACTGGATATTAAGTTCCTGAACAGCCGACATGTGCCACATTTTTCTCTCCAAAGACACTAAGCAGAGCCTCATGACCGTAGAGTGTGTTGAAAATGCTCATTGAAACATGCACACTCATGTTAAGTTTAAGATGCATGTGGCTCGATGACACTGGGGCCTTTGAAATACTTGTTCTTTCAGAATTGCAATCTTTACCTATTTTTACCAGTGTTTCCCCTCTTCTAGAAACACACTGAGTGTGCCTACAGAATGGAATGTTATGTCTTGCTCCAAATCAGGAACTAGAGAAAGTCATGTACATCGTAAGAAAGGTGAATCAAAAGCTGCTCTAAACCTCCAAGAAATTTCTACTTTGATTTGTGATGTTAGTAATAAATAACATCTTCTATGTTTTGAATAGAAATGGTCCAGGAATATAGAATCATGTGTGGTGAGTTTGACCAGAGCACTATTGTTTGGGTTACGGAAGAGGAGACAGAGAGGTTGAGTGACTTGCCCAGAATCACACAGCTCAAGAGTGAAGAATCCAGTGTGTTCCTGTAGAGTTCTTCCTGCTCTTTGTGCTGGGCCTGATGTTCATGACTTGAAGTTTTCCTAGGATGGCCCAAGTCAGATCTAAAAACCAACCTATACGAAGGCAGTAATTAAGTGGTGCCCACTTATTAGAGGACATTCAAGCCAAGGCACAGTTGCCAATTGTGGGTGGTGAATGTTGGGGGACCCTGAGAAATTTAGCATTTCCCAGAGGGAGAACTAAGAACCAAAAATAGTTTGCGAAGATGCCCAAGACCATCTGTGCGATTTTCTGATAAAATACGTGAGAAATTATGTGGGGTCATGGATGACACCCCAGACATAGGGTGCTCGTCTGAGGCCACAGTTTAGCAGTCTGTGGTTATTAATGCTCCAATAAATAAATGCGTAAGTGAATCCTAGGGAGAGTGGGGAAAACCCAGAACATGGAAAACTTCAGAGGTATCTTTGATGGGCCTTAAGCAGATCAATATACTCTTGATTTATACAGATGTGGAGAAAGGAGAGCGGTCCATCTTTTCTGTGGAAGGAGTTCAGATAGTTCCATCCAGAAGACATAGGTGGAAAGATTGTTAGGATATTGTCAGGTGAAGGTGTGAAAGATGTGGCAAAAATTGGTAATCCAGTGTGTACTGGGGGCAAAAAATGTGATTGAGTCCAACTCTTGCTGACGTGGGTTGATTTCGAGGCAGAAGTAGGGGCAAGCTTGGGTCTGGAGAGAGATACATGGTGAAGATGTGGGAGTATCTCTGCATCTCGCTGAGTTTCTGTTTCCTAATCGGTAGGATGGAGACAATGACCACCTCCTAGTGGGATTATGGGGTCTTAGTTGATGTTCTGTGCAAAATACACAGCGGACACTGACGTCGCTCCTCTTTCCCTTGCTTCTATTTGTTAAGGAGAGAGATGGGGAATTGTCTTCAAGGGGCTGGGAGAGGATGAAGAAAAGCTCATGTGATCCATTTATTTGCGTCCAGTTTCTACATTTATCCAATCAGTTCAACCAGCACAGCAGTTACGATGGAAGCAAAATGAAAATTCACCGCATCTCTGTTTCCTCTCTAGCTGTTATTTAGTGGGAAACTGTTGCTACCAGGTACCATGCTTTATGCAAACCCCCAAGTATCAAGTAGGCTACAGACAATTTATGTGGGAAAAAATGCAGTTTTGAATTATATATGAGAAGGTCCAGTCCATTTCAATTTCACTGAAAACAAAGACATCCTCTCTGCCTCCGCAGCTAAGGACTGTGGTTAATAGGCTGCCAGTATTTTGGGAAGAGGTAGCGGTCGACTTCTCCTTCCCTAGTTACTATCTGGATGTTTCAGAACCTGCCAGGATCTGTTGTGGAGGCTGGAAGTATGAAGAAGTTTGAGTAGTTCAGACTTGCTGGGCCGCTGAAATGCTCCCTGACCATATTAGTTTCCTCTTGCCACTGTAACAAATTACCACAAATGTGAGACAACACAGATTTATTATCTTATAGTTATGGAGGTTATATGTGTAAAGTCAGTCTCCTGGGGCTAAAGCCAAGGTTTCTGCAGAGCTGCACTCCTTCCAGAAGCCCTAGGGAGGAATCCTGTATTCTTGGATATTAGCCTGCCTGCTGCAGTCTCCCCCTCGGTCTTCATACCACCTCCTACCCACTCTGATTTCCTGACTCTCTCTTATCAGGACACTGTGATTACACTAGATCACCTCCCCATCTCATAATTCTTGACTTCATCCCATCTTCAAAGTCCCTCTTGCCACACAAGGTAACATATTCACAGGATCTGGGGATTAGGGCATGGACATCGTTGGGGGGCATGTGTCATCCTGCCACACTGGGCTCAGTGTCCTGAGGTTAGTGGGCTCCCAGGAGACCCTCCTCGGAGACCCTCCTGTATTGAGTCAGACACAGACACAGAGGAGCACACACCAACCGTGACACAGTCACCTGCTCCCACACCTGTGGTCCTCTTTCTCTTCCCTGGTGTGAGTCAGGCACCTGAGGCAGTTCTCAGTGCATCTCACCTCCAGGGAATGACATCAAGCTCTCTCGGGGCTTCTAAGAAAACTCATGCTCTTTACTCTCTTTGAAGCTTCCCCCAAAGAAATGTTGCTTCTGTCTTATGATCCACTGTTACAGGCTTGATGTGGAGAAAGGATCTCAGAGCTGGGGAATAGATCCTTTCTGAACTCTGCATTTTTGTGTCTCACCTCCTTTTGGTATGTTGCATCAATTACATCCTGGAGCCCCAACATCCTTCATGTGTCAATGTATACAAAATTTTTGACAAGTGAACCAGATGAAGTCCATCCTCTTAGGGCCATATAACAGAGAAAAGATGGCTTTATGGAAACAAACATAGATTTTGGAGTTCCACAGACCTGGTTTCAAATTACTATTTGCCCGACCATGGACAACTTCTCATATTTCCCGAGCCTCAGTGTAGTGGATTGATTGCATAAATTGCCCTGTGTAACATCCATCTCCACATCCATGTCCTTTGCAATTAGCTACTTACAGCTCAGAACTTGAAATTGCTTTGCAAAAAGCCCTGCTTTGTTTCCTGAGGTATGTTTTTATAAAGCAGGTCAGCATGGTTGGATATTAGTTTCCTTATGACTGTGAACTAGGAAAGGATTAACTATAATGATCTGGTGAAAATGCACATAACCCCATGGTATAAAATAAGTGTGGCAAAATAAAAGAATATGCACTGGGCTCAGACCTGACCCACAAACCCATTCAGAATTCATGTTATAGGGTGCCTGGGTGGCTCAGTAGGGTTAAGTGTCTGCCTTCGGCTCAGGTCACGATCCCAGGGTCCTGGCATTGAGTCCTGTTTTGGGCTCCCTGCTCAGCAAAGAGTCTGCTTCTCCCTCTGCCCCTCCTCCCACTCGTTCTCTCAATTCCTGTCTCTCTCAAACGAATAAATAAAATCTTTTTAAAAAAGGAACTCACCTTATAGTCCCTCTCTTTCTCCTGACTATGAACCTCGTCTTGTGACTTGCGTTGCCCAACATGACGTAAGCCAACATTGGAGAAAGCACTTCTGCCTCCTGTCTTTGACCCCAATTGCTTTGATCCCAATTGCTAGCCTGTGGGAGGATCCCAGTTGAAGTCATTCTATACTAGCTAGCCCACAAACTAGAGCACCATCTGACCACAAACTCAGGATGGAGCCCCACTCAAGATCCAACAGCTCATTCTAGATCAGAGATACTTCCTAGCTGACTCGAACTTGGGACAAATAATAAATGGCTGTTGTTTTAAGCCACCAAGTTATGGGCAGTGCTTTGTTATACAGCAATAGCTCACTGATACACTCAGTTCCCTCATTTGTGAGATGACGGTTATTATACCTATTGCATATGGTTATTGTGAGAAATAAATGTACATAAAGAGCTTTATAATTATCTGGGACACTCAAGATGTCCAAGTGGTCACTGAATTTAAGGATGATAATGTAGAAAGACTGGGGTCTTTTTGTGTCATGGAGAAGCAAGTTTCTGATTAAAGCAGAACAGATTTTTAATGTAAGAATTCTTGTCTTCTCCTTGGTCATACTATTTGAATTTTAGATATTATGGTAATTCTTTTAAGAGCTTGGATTTAGGCAAAAATGTTTTTTGCCTTTTTCTTTTTTGCAGGGGGTGGGTACAGGGAGCAGCTTTAAAATCATCTCTGTTTCATATCTTTCCACTGTAATTCCTTGGTCTAAAAAATAGATTTGCATCATCAAATGTTAATGCCTGACAATCTGCCTTTGAGAAAGTAAAGGCATATAAGTGACATTCTCATGATTTCTACAAGAGACAGTGAGCTTTTATCAAAATTTATATCCTATTTAAATGATGCCTCTGAAATCATTAATTTTACTGTTGAGCAAAGAACCTTTGCAATTAGCTATTTAGAATTCCAATCTTTAGAAGCCTTCATGAAATGTGGCCACTGAGCTTCCTGTATAGCATTTTTACAGGTTTAGGTCAGCATGACTGGACTTTAGATTATTTATAACCCTGAACTAGGAAAAGATTACATTAAAATTATTTGGTGAAACCAGACATGCTCCCTTGGTATAAATTAAGTGTGGCAGAGCGGAAAGAATATACCCTGGTCTCCAAACAGGCCGTTCCTCTTGTTGGACTCCCATTTCCTCATCCATAAGGTGACTCAGTCCCCTGACGGTTATTAAAAGGGTGAAAAATAATGTATATAAGATGCTCAGTAATGCTTGGGACGTGGTAGACATTCAATAGGTAGTAACGTTTTGTTAATACAAATTGGAATTTTGAGGACATGATTTTGCTTATATCTGAAAAGATCATTTAAGGTGCTAAAGCGAAGGTCAAAGCGTGAAGACAATAGCAATAGAAGGTAGGGTGGCATTTGGTGGAGGATTAACTGAAAGGGAGGGAGGGTGAGCACAGATAGAGGGATCTAGGAGCGCCTGAGTACCTCAGTCGGTTAAGTGTCCAACTCTTGATTTTGGCTCAGGCCATGATCTCAGGGTTGTGAGATGGAGCTCTGTTCCGTGCCGAGCTCCACACTGAATGTGGAGCCTGCTTAAAGTTCTCTCTCTCCCCCTCCCTCCCACTCGTTTCCTCTTAAAAAAAAAGAAATAGTAGAGGAATTTCACAACCATCAATCTGAGTCTACCTGCATCACAGCCTCAGGAAATGGAAAAGACCCTAGAGCAATACTTTAAAAAAAAAGAATCTCCGATGTTTCATGGACCGAAACTTTTGTAAACCAAAATGAAGTACGAGAAAGATGAAGTAAAAAGACCTACAAAGTACAAGCTCACGGTCTCATTATTAGAGTCCACAGACGAGCATCGACTGTATCAAATTCCTATATACATTTCAACTTGCTGACTCTCCATTCCTGTACTTAGGTCACTGGGAATGGCAGCCATCCATAGTCTACATGATGGGTCGCACTGTCCTAAAGACATCTGACTGAACCTTCTTCACAATGCAGTGCTTCCTTGTATGGTACCTTTCATACATCTTTGAGCCACCATCATTATTTCTAGGGAGGGATCACTTGTGGTTTCATGACCTGGTTTCTTCTATTTTTGGACAGCTTCAATTTATCTTTCCAAGACCTCAATGAGTGTCTGAAAAAGACAGGAGTCAGTGGCTGGGTTGAGAGAATACAATCCTGCCTTCCTGCTGGGATGCTCCAAAGCAGAACTTAGGCAAGTCCAAGTGGGTGGATCATGACGGTTTTACCAGGTACCCAGAGACTGGAACATTGGTTTGCAAATTAGAGCATGCAGTTAGGGAGAGAAAGCGCCCAAGTTTTGGACTGTAAATGCAAGGAAGGTTGTCACCAGAAAACAAAACTAGAACTTTTTGTGGTAGTCAGGGTGCAGGGTAACTGGTGTTCTTACCTCCAGACCCTTCTTCTTGTGGTCCCTTCTCCATGTTGTAGTTAGAGGGATTGTCCCAGTGTGCAGGTCTGGTCATATCAATCCCCAGCTTCACACTTTTTGATATCGCTGCTCATTTATGTATGAGTACTCTGTTGAACACTCCTTGTATGTCTAATGTTCCATACACTTTCCACTTGTTAGGGAGTAGGGATGCCTGATGGGGTGAAAATCTGCCTTTTTATCACTGTCACTCTTCCATTTCTCTTCCCAGCCAGACACTTTATTATATTTGAAGCTTCCCCATTAGACCATGCTTAGAAAATATAGATTCCCTTGCTAACTTAATCTTATATGACAAAACCTATAGGTTTTAGCATGGCAAATCCTTAATTTTGCCCATTTTCTAGGAAGAATACACCATAAAAATCCACTTGCTTGTTAATTCATCAGTTCTGGCCTTCATGCCTTGTCCGTGCTATTCCCTTTACTTGGAGTTCAATATCCCATCCCATCAATATCCCAATTATCATAAGATTAAAAATGTATAGTGTTGTGCAGCAAATGTTACAGCCACAATGGGAACCTGATACAGTCACTTACAAATAGGGGATACTTACTCAATATTGGTTTGGACAAATGAATGCAAAGTTCACCCAGCGGGGAGAAGAATTTTTCAGGGTTGTGAGTGTATGTATGAATTTGATAACAAATGAGTGAAATTCTTGTCCACAATCCCCTTCATGGACAGTATTGTGCTTAGGACAGTGTTGAATCTGCATGGGAGATGGCTTCCATCAAGTGGATATTTACAGGGTCAGGGCAAACCTATCTTTCTTTGACAGTGTTTTTCCATACATCTTCGACTTTCTGTTACTGAGACTCTGTCTTCCTCAACATGATCATGACTTTTTTGGATACAGACAAAACACTGATTGTGGGGTTTTTTGTTTGTTTTTTTCCCCAAGTTCCTCTTATTACTAACCCTAATAATTTGACAACAGGACCTGGGGTAACATTCACGGTACTCCCTTTCTTTCTTTATGGGGTATTCAAGTCTTGTTTCTCATTAACCTTCCACTGGGGACCACTGAACCAACTTAATAGTCTGCTAATAGACCTGAGGCAGAATCTTTATGTTATCACGGCTACTGGTGCGTAAACACGTTGAATTCATGGAAGGATTGTCATTTCAAGGTCGTGGAGCCTGGAAGATGCCTTCCCAACCTCCTTACATTCCTGAGGGATCCAGGAGGATACAGTCCTTTCATTACAGTCAGGGTCCCTGTGATTGAGGGAATCTTTAACCACACTGTGTTCTGTCTTTGGTCTCTTGGAGCTTCTGGGTGCCCCATGTACAAGAAGATGATTGTCTTCGTGGTCTACTGCAAATCATCTTGAAACTCAGGGGTCTAGAATGATTAAACAAACATTTTTGTTTGTTTTTGCCTTATGATTTCTGTAGGGTCAGAAATTCTGGAGCAGCTTAACTGAGTGATTCTTTTTTTTTTTTTTTTTAAAGATTTTATTTATTTATTTCAGGGAGAGAGCAAGCGAGCATGAGCAGGAGGAGGGTGAGGATCAGAGGCAGAGGGAGAAGAAGAGTCCCCGCCAAGCAAGGAGCCCGATGCGGGGCTCGATCCCAGGACCCTGGGATCATGACCTGAGCCAAAGGGCCTCTGCCCCTTCCCCCCTTGCTTGTGCTCTCCCTCTCAAATAAATAAATACAATCTTAAAAATAAAAAAAAAAGAAATGCCAATGTTTGGTAATCTTATTCCATTTTCAATTTCATTTATGCGCAGACCTGAATGGATGTATTTTCCCAATAAATATAACCATACATAACTTCTGAATGTACCTTTTCCTACCTACGTTCATGGTTGGGAGACAATGCCACGGATGGGACTATTTTGATTGTCAACATAGATCTATTTAACATTGTTCTTGTTTTAATATCTTTGCAGTCATAGAAATTCTATTAAACACTACCAAGACACAGAAACACCTGATGTGTCCTGAGTCATGTTTTTAATGATCCGAGGACATGCAAATCGATTCTGTAAAGTGGCCACAGTAAGCTTACCACTGCAGGTAAAGTGCCAACAGGAGAGGCACAATGGGTACTTGCCTCAGGTGAAAAACAAATGTTTTTGAGGATTTTAAAAGAGATTGAGTAAGTGACAGAGATTGACAATAAGATATTGTATATTTAAATATACATATGAATATATATACATACATATCTGTATGAAATTTTTCACAGTATTACTCTGCGCATTTGGAAAGTATTTCTTCCCCCCAAATGAAAATTAAACTGGCGGAGAAACTCATTTATCCTTTCGTATTCATTTTAGCAATAGAAGAATATGAGCATTTGAGAGATCTTCTGAGCTATTTGCGTTAAAACAAATGGTCCATCATGTCTGCTTCAAGCTTCTTCCATTGAAGAAATTTGCCAAATGCACCCTTACACACACAGCTCACACACACACCTACAGCAGACACACACCTTCGTGTATTCTGGGCTTTTTTTTCTTTGAAGAACTACAGTTGTGTAATACTTTTTGGTTATCTCAAAAATAGCTATCTTAAAATGCACAGATGTATTTACAGTTTGGGATTAGATTTTAATTTGCTCTGAAATGGGGTCCGGGATTTAATGCTGCTTATTTTTACAAAAAGTCTTTGTGGGTACATGCACTTCCACATTGGAATAGTCGGGAAACTTATTTGTTGAAAAACTCTTATGGGTCAGGCACGTGACAGATAATATTCCACTGTTCTCTGCAAGAACTAGACTGAATATACATTAGTATCTCTGCTTTACGGATAGGGAAACGAAGGCTCAGACAGTCTTATTGTCTATATCATTTTCCTAGGTCACTGAGAGTCACGTTGATGAATAATTCCAAAAAGAATCCAAATAGAGGTAGACAAATACCTCAGTATCTGTCAGTCTGTCTGTCTTTCTGTCAATGTATTCCTGTGAACTTTCTCTATCCCTCTGTCTCTATCATCTAGCTAGCTAGCTAGCTAGCTAGCTAGCTATTTATCTATCCATCTATTGTCTATCTATATATCTGTGTCTATTCATCCATCTGTGCAACATCTACTTTACAATTTTTTTTAAAGATTGTATTTATTTATTTGAGAGAGAACAGAAGCAGGGGGAGGGGGAGAGGGAGAAGCAGGCTTCCCACAGAGCAGGGAGTCTGACGTGGGGCTCGATCTCAGGACCCTGGGATCATGACCTAAGCCGAAGGCAGACATTTAAGCGACTGAGCCCCTCAGGCATCCCTACAATTTTTAATATATATGCATGTTATAGATATGCTTTTTATACAAAACTGGTATCGTAAAAACATAGTTTTGCCCTCCTCTTCACCCTAACTTCCTATTCATACCATTTTTATGTGGTCGTAAATGGCCAGTTTTAATAGTTAGCCGAATACACATGTGGAAGTGTGTGTGTGAGTGTATGTGTTTGTGAGTGTGTGTGTATGTGAGTGTTTGTGAGTGTGTGCATGTCCAGCAGGATGTCCAGGACAACCGCAGACCTAGTCGAAGGCAGGTCTTGTTGCAGCAGTGGTTTGTACTCAGTCCAAAGTAAGAGATGAGCAGCAGGGACCGGCGGTGGGGAGGTGCCGAGCTCCACAGCAGGTTCAGGATGTGGGCAGTGCCTGAGGGGTCCCGTTCCAGCCCCCTGATGGGGCTTTGCTTCTTCACCACCTTGTCATTCTGCAACTCTGGAAATGCTCTAAATATCCTGGTTGGCGTCTCTTGCACGGTTAGCTCTTGCCTCAAGATCCAGGCCTTCCAGCCCCGTCATCCTGTTCCTTTACCCCAGATGGGCGAGTCTGAGGTTGCTGTTCACGGACAGTTTAGACAGACACCACAGTGGCTGATCTCTCCACTCCGTTTGTCACACACAGCCTCGGTCTCCCGGGGATGTTGGGAGCTGGCCACAGCCCTGCCCTTTGGAGATCCAGTGTGGACGGTGCTGGTGGAGTTTTCTGGGTTATCTTCCGCTTATTTCCTACAGAATTACACTTGTCTCGGGAGGAGGTGTGTTGAGCTGCTCCGGTGGCCTCTTGAATTTAGGCCAATTTGTTGTACACATGGCAGAATTTCCTTGCGGTTCGCACCTCTCTTGCTGCCGTCTGCTAGTTCGAACCCGCGACTGTTTTTCTTTCCGGGTTCGTGTTTCCCTCGGTAATTTTTGTCAGGTTCTCTAGGTCTTGTTAATTAGAAGCACGGGGCTAAGGGACTTGCACTTAGGCTGTTATTTTCCCCCAAATGTTTGGATTTGGGTTTATTTACCCAATCTGAGAGACTCGGTCTGTTTATGTGGGAGTTTAACCTTTCCTCTGTTCCAGCCACGTGTGAAAATACAGGTGTGATTGGCTGCACGCATCTCCTTGCTGGTGAGGGATTTTAAGGCTTCCTCGCCATTTCCTTTGTTTTCCGTCTTTTGTCCTAAGATTCTGTCTTGTTTGTTCACATCTTTTCCAAAGATTAGGAGGGCAGACCCTGCTTTTAAAAACAGGCTCTTGTGGTTCCCCTTCAGTGTTTCAAGAACCTGATTGCTATAGCCCAAATGTTCCCCCGAGTTCATATTGAAACCCTAACCCCAATAGGATGATATCTGGGGGGTCAATTTGGGGGGTGCACCTTTGGGAGGTGATCAGGTCATGAGAGTGAAACCCCCATGAAGGGGATCAGTGCCCTTCTAAGACACAAGAAGAAGACAGCCATCTATGAGCCAGGCAGCGGATTCTCCCTAGATACTGAATCTGCTGACACCTTGATCTTGGACGTCCAGCCTGGACAACTATGAGGAATAAGTGTCTCTTGTCTGGAAGCTGCCCAGTCTATGGTATTTTATTACAGTTGCCCAAACAGACTAAGACAATATTGAACCCATGTTACGGATCTACACAAAAAATGCCGAGAAGAACACCTGGTACCTAGTAAGTGTCTCAGAAATATGAGTTACTTTCATTATTATTGATACATTGTTTCACATCATGTATGAAATGGTTCTCTTTACACTCCCACCATATCCAATGATGGCAACTTATATTTTATTGACTCGTATTTTCATATTCTTTCCCAACAGATGATTGGATTTTAAACCCAAATTATTTTTCTGAGGCACGTTACAACTAATATATCCCTTTTGACAGGTTTTTGACATTTAATTCTTTTGGATAACCATATTTGCAACTTTGTTTTTGTATGAAACACTGTGCATATCTGGTGTATTTACTTTCAGACCCTGCTTAGAATTAATTTAAAATCAAACCCATAATTTCTCCATTCTTTTTTTTTTTTTTTTAAGATTTTACTTATTTAATTGTCAAAGAGAGTGAGCATATGCATGGGGAGGGTCAGAGGGAGAGGGAGAAGCAGACTTCCCGCTGAGCAGGGAGCCCGATGCGGGACTCGATCCCAGGACTCTGGGATCATGACCTGAGCTGAAGGCAGATGTTTAACGACTGAGCCATCCAGGAGCCCCTAACTTCTCCATTCTTGAGTTCTTCTCTGTGCTTCATCTCTTTGTGAGTTGAAGTAGATTTTATTTTTGAGAAGAATATTTGAGTTATAAACAAATGGAATCCTTGAATATTTGAGAATATTTGCTTTTACAATATGACAGATTTCTTGGTCTGATATAAAACTCTTCAGATACCCATTTTTCTACTTTCATAAGAAAAAGACGTTTCTGCCTTCAGCTCAGGTCATGATTCCAGGGTCCTAGGATCGAGCCCCACATTGGGCTCCCTGCTCAGTGGGGAACCTGCTTCTCCCTCTCCCTCTGCCGTTCCCTCCACTTGTGCTCTCTGGCTCTATCTCTCTGTCAAATAAATAAATAAATAAGATCTTAAAAAAAAAAAAAGACATTTCTAATTCAGGCTTCCGTAGGAAATGTCTGAGCATCGCATGATTTTGACTTCTTGTGGGTAGCCTGTTTTTATTTTAGATTTTTGTTTTGTTTTATTTTATTTTATTTCATTTCATTTCATTTCATTTTATTTTATTTTACTTATTTTCACAACCTGAATGGTTGAAGACCTCTTTTCCTTTAACTTCAAAATTCAGGAAAAGAAAGATTCTGCATAACATTTTCTGTGTGAGTGACTTCCCCTTAGTCTTCGGGTTGATAATACGTTTCCCCGTTTTACTTTTTTTTCCCCATTGATCCATGTCAATTTTCACCCCTTTTCTTAAATGCTTGAATGAGGAGAGCTGCGTTATAGCAACAGGCTGGGTCTGTGGCTTCTCTTTTGCTCTTCTGTCTGTCCCCTTATTCGGGGGGGCAGATTTCATACTGTTTCAGGGTCACATCGCAGGGGGGCTGTATTTCCTGCTAACACCAGACATTCTCTCCTGCGGTGCTGTTTTTGCTGTGAAAAGTCCCCTTGTCCCAGTACTAGATCATGTTTTCTTTCCCATTCTGGATTAATGTGGTTCGTAGCCCCCTCCCCAGGTGCCCTGAAGCCAGAGCACGGCCTCCCTGGACCCACTCAGCATCCTGTGTCCAGGGCTCATGCTTCCCGGGCCCTCTCTGTGGCTGACGGCCTCCCTGTGCTTCTCGCTCTGTGGTTTTCCTGAGAGCTGCCGTCTCTAGGGGCAGAGGGGCTGGGAGAGGAGGAGGGAAGGACCAGTATTCCTCATTAAAAAGCAACAGTATACTGTGTGTGCAGATCTGGGGCAGTCTTCCTCTTTGTGCTCTTCTGGAGGCCTTGTCCAGTGGAAGCAAGGCAAGCTTGGGGTGCTGTGTTCATTGATCGCATGTATTTTAGCTGCTCTGTTTGTTCCAGCATGCATGGTAAAGTAGGTGCTATGAAAAGGTTATGAAAAGGTATTCTAGGGGCTCCTGGGTGGCTCAGTCAGTTAAGCGTCTGCCTTCAACTCAGGTCATGATCCCAGGGTCCTGGGATCGAGTCCCGAGTCGGGTTCCCTGCTCAGCGAAGAATCCACTTCTCCCTCTGCCTTCTCCCCACCCCCGGCTTGTGCTCGCTCTCTCTCTCGCTCGCTCTCTGAAATAAATAAAATCTTCAAGGAAAAAAAAAGGTGGAAGAAGAGTGAATTAATGCCACGGAGATGTGACTACAGTGTGTTAGAGATGCACGTTGGCTGGGTTTAAGCTGGAGGAAGGGGCTGTGAGCTGAGGAATGGGGGCAGCCTGAAGAACATAGGTTCTCCCCTAGTCTAGAAGGAAGGCAGCTCCACCAAGACCTTGACTTGCGCCCGTGAGACCCTGTGTTAAACTTGTAACCTAAACCACTGTACAAAAACCGATACATTGGGGATTTTAAGTCACTCAGGTACTTGGTGAAAGCAATAGCACCAGGAAACCTATCCATGTGTTTAGGTCTATTGATAGAAAATCCTGTTAATAACTACATTCTTCAAGCACGGGGCTAAGAGCAGAAACGTTGTCTTCCATGACTTCCAACAGCGCCTGCATGCCCACATTGCCATTATATAAACACGCATGTGTCACTCTCAGAAATAATCCAAGAAACGTGTTGGTCCCTGCAAGAATCCAGGAGCCCGACTGCAGAATCCAGGAGCCCGACTGCAGAATCCAGGAGCTTCATAAGCTGAGGGTAGGTGCTCCTTGGAGAGGCTTTTGGCTGCCCCCACCCTTAGGAGTGCACACGTGTGTGTGACGTTTGTGCTCAGCTAGGCATTTTCCCCAGTTCAGAAACAGGTGGAATCCTTGCCATGCGCTTGTCCTTTCATGAAAATGGGCGCCGATCCCGAAGAAGGTACCAATACACCCTGAGGTTTCTGTTAGGGAATACGATACAGTGTGGGATCCCTCGATGACTGAGCCACACTCATTGCCAGCCACACCTTCTTGCTTGAGAGCAGAAGACAGAGTCACTGCGCAGGAGTCCCAGAAACGTCTTCTGCCTCCGGGCTCTTGATGTTTCAGAGAGGATGTCCTATACTCCCATGACAACCTGGGCGCTGGCCTCTGCAATGCACCCAGCCTAGCTCACTGTATCAAAGGGCCAAGCTTCCTGCCCTTCCAGAACCCGCAGACCAGCTGGGGGGATGTGACCCCTGTTTCTCCTGCACATTATCGTAGCTCTGTGGTTTTCCTTTTACATGGAAAATCATAGAAACACCGAGAAAACCTTACAGATGATGTTGTCTAGCAGCAGGAAAACCAGGTATTACCTGTGTTTCTCCATCAGTGCAAGGACTTTATAGATTTGCTCCTAGATATTCAAACCTAGGACTTATAGCTTGTTGCTACATTGACATGAAGACCAAGGCTTCTTGAATTGTTCTTCTTTTTTGCTACTATACATCTTTGTGAATTTATGCGACTATATATATGCTTATATATGTATATGTATATATATATATACACATATATGTTTATGCTGCTATGTGTATCTGTGGAAGCTTACATTGCGGTGTAGATACATGTGAGCTTATGATACTTTGTATATCCATAAGGTTTATGATATATATATATATATATATATATAATATATATATCTTCCTGTCAGTTGTCCAAACTGTGTATTCTGGTCAAAGGTAAAGGAGTTTAGGGAGTGACCAAGTTAAGAACTACATTCTAAAATGAGACATTAAATCCCTCTATAAAGATTCTGTTAAGCGCATCACTAGAGCCAAAAATGAACTTAGCCTTGTTGCTGTTTGGTAGACTCTGCACATTTGTTTTCAGCTGCAAGTAGATATTATTTTTTCAAGTGTCGAAATTTGCAATAAATATATTGCTTTAAGATATACTATAAAGTTAGGGCGCCTGGGTGGCTCAGTTGGTTAAGCGACTGCCTTCGGCTCAGGTCATGATCCTGGAGTCCCGGGATCGAGTCCCGCATCGGGCTCCCTGCTCGGCAGGGAGCCTGCTTCTCCCTCTGACCCTTCCCCCTCTCATGTGCTCTCTGTCTCTCTCATTCTCTCTGTCTCAAATAAATAAATAAAATCTTTAAAAAAAAAAAAAAAAGATACACTATAAAGTTAAATAAAATAGTCTCCATTTAAAAGTGCATAGGAAATTTTTAAAACTCCAGTTAAGATCATCTTCCCTTGGGAAATGAGAAAAGAAGAGGAGGTGCAGTCTAAATTTGGGAGAATTTTTAAAATCCTGGACACTATTTCCGATGAAGTCAAGAGAAGTTGTAAAGGTGGTAGTAAATGTTTTGGGTTGGAATATAGACGAGATCAAGAGGCATTTTTGTAGTGACTCTGAGAATTGATCCAACAAGGCTTATTCATGGTCATAGGAGTAGCAATGGTATTAATTTAACTTTGTTTTCCCAAGATCAAGTCGCTGAGCTGGTTTTGACCTGCTCCTTTGAATGAGTCTTAGGCACGAACAAACCAGCCAGAAATGAGCCCTGTTTGTGGTATGAAGGTCTGGGGGAGAAGGAACATGCCTGACAAGGCGCGTTCTCATTTTGAGCAGCTGGGGCAGGGCTCAGAGCTGGGGCCAACAGAATAGGAAGGAGAAGCGGGGATTCTGGAGGAAACCCCCAAATACCGGGCACCTCGCTACAGGCGGGCCGTGGGTTGCGTGCTGGAGAAGCATCGTGTTTGAGTAATGCTGGAACCCGCCGCGCCACTCTGGGGCACCCCCTGCAGCACGCCTGGGGACATGGATTGATGCCCACCAGGCCACGGTCCAAGGAGAGCCAGACACACACACCCGGCCCCACCCCCGAGCTTCCACTGGACAACTTGGCCTTCGATATCACCCCACCGCAGGGCGCGTCCTTTCCTGTTCACTGCATCCACGACATTTGCTTCCTACAGTGCAGTACATCTTTCTCACACATGTACTGCACGTACCTGGAGCTGAGCGCTCCGCGGGCTCAGACCACCCAGGTGGGCTGCAAACCACTCCCGCTCAGCTGTTCCTTTCTGCCCTACTTCTCTCCCTGCACCTATAAGCTCCTCTCCCACAGGGTGACGTATGGCTTTTCTTTCTCTGGGACCAGCAAAGCCTGCTTAGTGTGCCCTTAGGTGATTTGAAGAGCCGTGTGGAAGCATCTCGTGGGGCCGGGCCAACAGGTATTTTGTTCTATGTCACTGTATGGGGTCCTCAGCCATTCTGCGCTATAGCAAAAGTCAGTGCCGCCTGCACACTCTCTTGGGGTCCTGCTCCTCGTCCCCGAGGCGGCCCACACCCCAGACCTGTCCCCCAGGACTCCCTTCTCCTTCAGGAGCCCGCTCACCATCAGATGCTCCTCAAAGCATCACAAGTCTTGGCTTCCAAAACACGGGGTTTTCTTAGAGAGATTTTTAACACTGAACATTTTAAAATTTAATTTTCTAATGTGAATGCCCACTACAGAGACAATTTTATATGGAAAAGTATAAATGTAATTGCACACATGCCTCCCAGGTATTCTCTGAATTCTTCCTTTTTGGAAGAAGGTGACCTCAACCCTTAGCTCCCCACTCCACCACCCTAGAAAGATCAGCCAGCTCTATCGTGAACCCCGCCTCCACCCTGGTGGGTGTCTCTCCTGATGTCTGCTCGCATAACCCCAGACTCTGTGACCCTGACCCACACCTCCTAACAACACGAGCATGAGACCCGCCTCACGATGTCTCGCTGCTTTACGGTGTGAATCTTTCACCGTATTGTCTCAAACTATCCTCTGTATTCTATCTTCCCCTTTCAAAATATTATGCCGAACACAAAGCACACTGCTCCTAGTCTGTGGCTACACATGAATATCCACGGAGAAAAGAAAGCCCCTCAGAAATGTGAGGAGACTGCAGAATCAGCTGTCAGAACCTTGCAATCGTAAGTGGAGACAGATTATTGCACCTGTGGGCCCGGTTAGATACAAGTAACATTGAATCCATGAAGGCTTTTTTCGAATCTGATTTTGACTGAATCCATTCTTCCTCTGCTTCATTCATTCTATGTAATAAAGAGGAGGAATGACAAATGTCATTTGTTCATGCAAATCTCTGCACTGACAGTGCTCTACATCTGTCTGTGTAGCCTCTGCACGGACCACCCCTGGATTCAAGAACAGCAAATGCGTACTGAATGTATATAGTAGTACGTGTGAAATAGAACCGTGTCTCCTTGGGGGAATAAGTTTAAAATTCAGGAGAGAGAGACAGAGAGTCAGGCTGTGTGTTGTGAAATCAGTAATATTCAGGGTGAAGGCATCAATAATTATGGGGTGGGACCTCCATGGAAAGCAATGAGCAGCCTTCTGAATCCTATTCTCCTCTTGGACAGAAAACCCCATCTTCACGTTGTTAACTTACATCACCATTTCACCAAATTCCTTCATTCTCCACTCATACTTAAGTACTGTCCCTTAAGCTTTAAACTTTTAGGGGTCTAAGTACATTTTACCAAATATTAGCAGTGACAGGTATGTCTTTCCGGAAGGAACGTGTTACCAAGCTCTAGAAATAATAGAGACAAAGAATGAACAACTCTTACAAACATTTTGTTCTTTAACTATTTCATTAAACCTTTTGAATTATCACCACGACCATCATCCTAAATGTGATTATTCACATTTCTTTTTTTTTTTAAAAAAGATTTTATTTATTTATTTGAGAGAGAGAGACACAGTGAGAGAGGGAACACAAGCAGGGGGAGTGGGAGAGGGAGAAACAGGCTTCCTGCGGAGCAGGGAACCCGACAAGGGGCTTGATACCAGGACCTTGGGATCATGACCTGAGCTGAAGGCAGACACTTAACGACTGAGCCACCCAGATGCCCCAGATTATTCACATTTCTTAAATGATAAAAAAAAAAAAAGTAGGCTCAGAGAGAATCAATTATTTGTACATACTTCTCAAGCGGTTTAATTAAACTCAGCTATACCCCCCCCAAATGTGTGTGCCTGAAAAGCACATGATTTTTTTTCCATCACGCTACATGGATATTATAGTTTAGCTGTGGCAGGGGACACAAGCCAGAGGAAAGAAAGCAAGCAGGCACATCCCCGATCATAGATGCTTGCTCTGTTCTGGGCTTCTTCCCGAGGGCTAGATACCCGAGGTAAATCCCATATGGACCCAACACTACAAATGTCGACGACTATTTTAAAGGCGGGGTGGAGATTGACGGTTGACACAGCTTTGCACATTTTGAAAACACAGAATTGAATATGCAGAAAATGGAAACACAGAGGGTTTGTTCCCAGTGTGCTAGGAGCGCAGCACGTTCAAGACTCCATCCACTTTCAGTCAGGACGCTATGGCTGGCAGATAAACCGATTTATGGAATCTTACACGAAATGTTTTGCTGGGTTCTTGCAATGGTAGTCACAGACCAAAGGAGAGTGCAGTCTTTCTCAGTTCTGCTGAAAACTTCTTCAGCATGTGCATTTCAAACTGCCGAGATTTGGAGCAGTTCAAAATAACCTAAAGGCGGCCCCTCGGGGAGATGGGGGTGGCTCGACAGAGTTTCCATGTGCATCTCAGCCTTCAACGCTATTGGAGAACAAAGGTTTCCCAGCTTGAGCGATGAGGCTTCATCTCTAACACGGGTTTGGAAACATCAGGCAGACACAAGAAAAGAACCATAGTGCGACAGTAAGTGTCACAATACACGTTCACACATCCGGACTTCTAAGTTGTTGCTTTATGGACTCGTGCAAAAAATATCTGGGGTACTGCAGCCAGATTGAAAAGAAATGTCCTAAAATAAATATAACTAAAATCTGGGAAGAAGAACAAACCCAGACACAGCCTTCTGGTCATTTTTTAGTGAGATGGTTGAAGAACGATGGCCAAGGGTCCAAGTGGTCCAGAGGATGAAGAAATGCAAACGTGGGTTTCATGAGAGATTATCAAGTGATATGGAGATCTGGAGAAAAGAGAACTCAGAACCACATGTGTGGTAGGTGGCCTTCTGAGATAGTTCCCAACGATCCCGACCTCCTGATATTCACACCCCTGTATGTGTATGTGCAGGATGCCCGGTGACTCCTCTACAATGAATAAGAGACAAAGTGATCTGAGATTAGCATATTGTCTCCATCAGCTCAGGCTGCGATAGCAAAATACCATAGACTGTGTGCCTCAAAAACCTCAGAATCCTGGGAGGCTGGAAGTCTGGGATCACGGTGCCTCCACGTCAGGTTCTGGTGACGATCCTCTGCCTGGCTTGCAGATGTGGGCTTTCTCCCTGTGTCCTCAAGCTATGATGTCTCTGATCCCACCACGGGGACTCACCCTCATGACCTCCTCAGACATCAGCATGAGACGAAAGGACCTTCTTCCATCCATCGTGAGGAGTTGAGTCCTATCAGCAACCACATCCAGGAGCTTGGGAACAGGTCTTGTCCAGGTGCATTCTGGAGACAAGGCCATAGCTCTGGCCGGCGGTTGGATTTGTAATTTGTGAGAGATC
The DNA here is from genome assembly GCF_002201575.2 of Neomonachus schauinslandi. Taxonomy (NCBI): domain Eukaryota; kingdom Metazoa; phylum Chordata; class Mammalia; order Carnivora; family Phocidae; genus Neomonachus; species Neomonachus schauinslandi. The sequence goes on from NC_058419.1 coordinate 122,490,511, forward strand.
CTCCTGACAGGAGAACCCAGCAAAGCAGCACGGAGCCTTGATCTGCAGAAATTGCAATCAATGTTGCTGTTTCCTGTCACTAAATTTGAGATAGTTTGATCATTGGATACACAGCCATCATCAATACAATATGGTAGCCCTTCTTGAATATTGAAAGGGCTTTAAAAGCTGAGATAGGTTTAGATTTCTTCTTTTGGTTCTCTAAGAGCAAGTCAGTACAAATGAATCAAAGTGAAAAGGGGGGGCCGGTGTACTTAATTAAAAAAAAAAGACTTTCTAACCATTTGAGATTTCTGGGAATGGAATAACTTTCTGTGAAAAGCAGTTAGGTCTAGTCAGACAGTTTCAACTGGAGACCAAATGACCGTATCTCCGAAATGCCATAGGGCCATTAAGCCATTGTATCAGGGATGGACTAGATCTCCAGTTCTCAAACCTGGATACCTATCACATGGGGGAATTTTAGAAGATGCCAAGTTCTGAGCCTCAGCACCAGGGATTCTGATCTAGCCAGTTGGCAGTGATTCTTCAAGTTGCATATTCTTTGACAAATTCCTCATGTCTGTTTGATGCGGGAAGTCCAAGGACTATTGTTGGGAATTCACTTGCCTAGAAGAGATCTGGATACCCAATCTTTGGATGTTAGTTTGCAATTTAAAACGTCCATAACTAATATAGGGAATGCTCTGTGTCCAGGTTCTTTCCAGGCTCACATTTTCTCCACCACATACATCTTCCCCGCCATTTATTTTTTAATTTTTTTAAAATTTTATTTTCTTATGTTAGTCACCATACACTACCTCATTAGTTTTTGATGTAGTGATCCACAATTCATTGTTTTTGTATAACACCCAGTGCTCCATGCAGTACGTGCCCTCCTTAATACCCATCACCGGGCTAACCCATCCCCCTACCCCCCTCCCCTCTAAAACCGTCAGTTTGTTTCTCAGAGTCCATAGTCTCTCGTGGTTCATCTCTCCCTCCGATTCCCCCCCTTCATTTTTCCCTTCCTTCTCCTAAAGTCCTCCATGCTATTCCTTATGTTCCACAAATAAATGAAACCATATGATAATAGACTTTCTCTGCTTGACTTATTTCACTTAGCATAATCTCATCCAGTCCCATCCATGTTGATGTAAAAGTTGGGTATTCATCCTTCCTGATGGCTGAGTAATATTCCATTGTATATATGGACCACATCTTCTTTATCCATTCATCTGTTGAAGGGCACCTCGGCTCTTTCCACAGTTTGGCTATTGTGGACATTGCTGCTATGAACATTGGGGTGCATATGGCCCTTCTTTTCACTACATCTGTGTCTTTGGGGTAAATACCCAGTAGTGCAATTGCATTGGGTCATAGGGTAGCTCTATTTTTAATTTTTTGAGGCACCTCCACACTGTTTTCCAAAGTGGCTGTACCCACTTGCATTCCCACCAACAGTGTAAGAGGGTTCCCCTTTCTCCACAGCCTCTCCAACATTTGTTGTTTCTTGACTTGTCCATTTTTGCCATTCTAACTTGTTGTAAGGTGGTATCTCAATGTGGTTTTGATTTGAATTTCCCTGCTGGCTAATGATGATGAACATTTTTTCATGTGTCTGTTAGCCATTTGTATGTCTTCTTTGGAGAAGTGTCTATTCAGGTCTTCTGCCCATTTTTTGACTTGATTATTTGTTTTTTGGGTGTTGAGTTTGAGAAGTTCTTTATAGATCTTGGATACCAGCCCTTTATCTATAGTGTCATTTGCAAATATCTTCTCTGATTCTGTGGGTTGCCTCTTTGTTTTGTTGACTGTTTCCTTTGCTGTGCAGAAGCTTTTTATCTTGATCAAGTCCCAAAAGTTCATTTTTGCTTTTGTTTCACTAGCCTTTGGAGATGTATCTTGAAAGAAGGTGCTGTGGCCGGTGTCAAAGAGATTACTGCCTATGTTCTCTTCTAGGATTTTGATAGATTCCTGTCTCACATTGAGGTCTTTCATCCATTTTGAGTTTATCTTTGTGAATGGTGTTAGAGAATGGTCGAGTTTCATTCTTCTGCATGTGGCTGTCCAATTTTCCCAGCACCATTCATTGAAGAGACTGTCTTTGTTCCATCGCATGTTTTTTCCTGCTTTGTCAAAGATTATTTGACCATAGAGTTGAGGGTCCATATCTGGGCTCTCTATTCTGTACCATTGGTCTAGATGTCTGTTTTTGTGCCAGTACCATGCTGTCTAGGTGATCACTGCTTTGTAATATAGCTTGAAATTGGGCACTGTGATGCCCCCAGCTTTGTTTTTCTTTTTCAACATTTCCTTGGCGATTCGGGGTCTTTTCTGATTCCATACAAATTTTAGGATTGTTTGTTCCAGGACTTTGAAAAATGTCATTGGAATTTTGATCGGGATGGCATTGAAGGTATAGATTGCTCTGGGTAGCATAGACATTTTAACAATGTTTATTCTTCCGATCCACGAGCACGGAATGTTTTTCCATCTTTTTGTGTCTTCTTCAATTTCTCTCATGCGTGTTCTGTAGTTCCTAGAGTATAGATCCTTTACCTCTTTGGTTAGGTTTATTCCGAGGTATCTTATGGTTTTTGGTGCTATTGTAAATGGAATCATTTCTCTAATTTCTCTTTGTACAGTTGCATTGTTAGTGTATAAGAAAGCAACTGCTTCCTGTGCATTGATTTTGTATCCTGCCACATTACTGAATTGCTGTATGAGTTCTACTAATTCGGGGGTGGAGTCTTTTGGGTTTTCCACATAAAGTATCATGTCGTCTGCAAAAAGAGAGAGTTTGACCTCTTCTTTGCCAATTTGAATACCTTTTATTTCTTTTTGTTGTCTGATTGCTGTGGCTAGGACTTCTAGTACTATGCTGAACAATAGTGGTGAGAGTGGTCATCCTTGACGTGTTCCTGATCTTAAGGGAAATGCTCTCAGGTTTTCCCCATTGAGGATGATATTCTCTGTGGGTTTTTTCATTGATGGATTTTATGAACTTGAGGAATGTTCCCTCTATCCCTATATTCCCTGCCATTTAAAACAAAGTGGGCAAGGGGAAATACTGGAATGAGCATCTCTTCCCTGAGAGGAATGCGGTGATGCACCTCGCATGTTTGGGGGCATGTCGTTTTCATTACCTTCGCAAATACAAACACTGAGCATTTTTCGTTTTCAGTAAACCTTCATTGATGTGTCTTTCCTGACAACCTGAACATTTTGCCAAAGATTGGTCAAGGACATGAGACAAGACTGTGTGTCCATTCTCCTCATAAATACATACCAATGGTGTTAGCACTGAAATAGCCACAAAGAAAAGAGAAAGTCTCCATCCTCAAGGAACCCGGAGGCCAGAGGAAGTGCAGAAACATTCTGATGTGAATGGAGTCCCAAGAGCCATGAAACAGGGAAAGAGGTACCTAACCCAGATTTGACGGCAGGAAAGGGAGATGAGATGTGGAATCAGCCCTGAGGCTGTACTAAAACATTACAACTTTATTCTAAGGGCATTTTCCGTTGTGCCGAAGAATGTCAAGTAGGGGAGTTAACCACCTTGTTTCAGAAGATCACCGTTAGCTTTGGTACAGAAAAGATTGGGGCATGGGATGGCGCATTTAATTGCATTTGAAGAATTTTTTGCAAATACGGTTGACCCTTAAACAATATGGTTTTGAACTGTGCAGGTCCACGTAGACTTGAATATTCTCAATAAATACAGTAGAGCCCTGTAAATGTATTTTCTCTTCCTTATGATTTTCTTAATCACATTTTGTTTTCTCTGGTTTTCTTTTTTGTAAGAACACAGTATATAATACAAGATCATACAGGCTATGTGTTAATGGACTGTTTATGTTATTGATAAGCTTTCCGGTCAACAGTGGGCTGTTATTAGTTAAGTTTTGGGGGAGTCAAAAGTTATACCCAGATTTTTGACTGTGTGTGTGTGTTGGGGGGATGGTTGGTGTCCCACCTCCCTCCCCATGTTGTTCAAAGGTCAACCGTAATTTTAAAAGTCGGGAATCTTTTAAAGAAGGCTTGCAGCCAAAAATCACTTCCTTGTCCCACCTCATCGCCTCCCGTTTAAAGGACTTCCCTAGAGGCCATCAACTCTTCCACTGTTTCTTCTGGAATTTAGAGGAAAGCATTTGTTCATTTGTCTGCCTAAGAGGTATCTCTTCTCTATTAGCATGAAAATGATTTTTAAAAACAATCAGCAAAAGTAACAAAAGCACCAACCTCTCTCAACCCACTTCTTTCACCTCACTATCATCGGAAGATGTTTGGTGTTGGTGGAAATAGGGAGGTTAGTTGATGGAACACTTTCTGAAAACACTAGAACTTACCTTGCATGACTGAGACTCTATACCCACTGAACAGTCTCCCCATTTTCCCCTCCCTCCAGCCCCTGGCAACCATTGTTCTGTTTTCCATCCCCTTTCCAGGCAAGACTTCTTTTCCCATTTGTTCTGGACCAAACTTGATTTCTTAAAGCCAAGAGAAGAGCTCTTTCCATGCATGGGGACTGAGCAATCTTTAAAATCTGAAGTTGCTCAATGTCCAGCTGGGGAAAGTGTGGGTTATTGTTTTGTTGACCCTTATTCAGACCTTGATGGGCTCCCATACTTTCATGGTGCCCACACAGAAGGAGAGGCAAAATTGCCTCCTACATAAAATATCACATGAAAATCCTGTCTTTGGTGTCTACCATTCCCCACATTGCAGCTGAAGGAATCCTTCCTAAGCTCTGCACCCATCCCGGTCCCTGCCCTCACCCAGGCTCTGGGAGCAGCTTCCCAGAACCCTAGCAAGTGCAAACAGACCTCTTGGGGATGGCAATTTGCATGACAATGAAACCTTATCGTTCCACAGGTTTTAAAAGAAGGGATTACTGGAACTTTCATTTAAGACTTCAAGGGTTTGACAGAATTGTCAGAACTCCCACTCACCACCCTTGCAAGATGAGTGTTTCAAAATTCCCCGTGTAACATCGCTCCCCACTCCACATGGCGCTGCTCTGAGATGTCTCACCTTGAGCCTCTGGATGGTAGACGAAGGCGTGTCTGTGCATGCCTTTCTCACCATAATTTACAGCAGCGATTCTTGCCTGGAGATGCAAATCCTTCTCCTCAGAGGACGCACCCCTAAGTCACAGGGTCACTGTTCTGCTCTACCCCTGGCATGATTCCAACCCCGGAAACATCTCAATGTTAGCTGCTCACACTCTTGTTAGTCACTGTTCTCACTGCCCCCTGCATGTTCTATTTTCTCCTGTTTCTCTCTCAGGGTGACCTATTTTCCTGGAGGCCTCTCCCTCCTTCTTTTTCACTTCTGAATTGTCCGTAAGGGTGGTCAGGGATGCCTGGCTTTTTCATCCACCATGTTTACCCACTGATTGTAGATGAACCCTCTGATTCATGCCATCCTTCTTGCATGGATGAGCAGGAAGTGTTGACAGACGAAAATGACGTGCATGGAGGATGGAGGATGGCTCCCATGAAAGAACATACCTGTTCTAGAGCTATGCATCCCTGCTCCCATGGGTCACTCACTCCTCCCCAAATATTGAAGATGTTGAGACAAAGAAGAACTTCACTCACGCAAAGGTTCTCTTAACAATACCTAAAGCTGAACCTTCATTTGTGAGAATCAGAACTTGATTGTTGGTGAGGAAGAGAGAGGAGTGGTTGGATTTGCTGGGTTCTGCTTCAGGACAAAGCAATGCCTTCCAGTGTGGGTTGGGCCTCCCCAAGAAGGCCTAAATTACATGTAGGCTCCTGCCAGAAAGCAGTTGTATAATGAACCAGGAGGATGAACATTGTCCAGTAAGCCATTCTCAGTGTGGAGCACCGGAAGGGCCTGGGGTCTGTAGACAGACCAGGGGGACAGGTAGTAGCTCAGTCACTGTATGGACTTGGGCCCAATATCTAAATCCTGAGCCTTAGCTGGTATTCACAATTTTCCACTCTCTTTTCCCTACCATCCCTCTACATACTCTCCCCCATCCTTCATCCACTCAGAGGTCAGTGGTTACTCACTTAATAATTAGCTAATCTCAGGGACTTCTGGGAGTTCTAATAATTCTGAATGGGGATGGTGCTGCCCCCTTATGGAGCATGTGGGAAATTTGGGGGGGGCATTTTTAGCAGTTGCAACAAATGGCAGCCCTTAAGCATTGGAGGTTGGGTCCGCTCTGCATGACATGCTGGAACCCATAGGCAGCCCCACAACAAAGAACGACCCCATATCCTGCATGGCTTTCAAAAGCCTTCCTAGATACCCCTTTAGGTAAAAAAACAAAACAAAAAAACTTCTCGTAATTATCTGTGCCTACAGTGGAATTCTATTTTCTCTGTAAACTCATGTACTTTTCCCTCACAGTGTTAAAACAGTGAGTTTCTTGAGTCTAAGAATCATATATCATTAAATTATATAGCTGACCCTTGAATGACATGGGTTTGAACTGTGCCAGTCCACTTAGATGCACGTTCTTTTCAACAAATACAGTACAATACCATAAATTCATTTTCTCTTCCTCAGGATTTTCTTAATCATATCTTCTTTTCTCTAACTCACTTTGTTGTAAGACTACAATACATCATACACAGAACATATCAAATATGTTGATTCAACTGTTTGTGTTATCGGTAGGACTTCTGGTCAACAGTAGGCTATTACTAGGTAAGTTTTGGGGGAGTCAAAAGTTATACATGGCTTTTTGACTGTGCAAGCAAAGGTGGGCGTTGATGCCCCTAACCCCCATATTGTGCAAAGGTCAAGTATACTCGGTTTTGTGTAGGATTTTGCCAAAGCTTGAGCACCATTATGGAAAACTATTTCACTGACCATATTGGAATTGTCTTCCACTCCCCATATTGGAATCATCTTCACATACAGAGGAGTTTCCATGTAGGACTATGTTTTCTGTGATAGTTTGCCACAGCTTGTTTCATTCCATATTCTGAAAAGTACATTCAATACTATGCTTATAAATAAAGCCAACCCAAGCTCATGTGAGCAAATACCAGCCTGTCTTGATTTCTCCTCTTGGACAGCCTGTAATTTGTCTTGGCACATTTGCCTAAATTTATTTGCCATTATTTCTGTGGTTTTTTCCTCTTACCACCATCCAAGAAACCTTGTCTGGTGGTCCTTATCTTAATGCTATTGTTATTAGTCCCTTTTGGGTTCTACTCTTCTCACTCTTGAATTTTCTGTAGGAATGTCTTCTGATCTCCTCCTAAACTCAGATTATGCATCCTAAGCAGGCACCAGCATCTTTACTTCCTTATGTATGCTTGCACAATCATGCCTAATTGTTAATACGTTAGGATACCTATTATTTTTTAGGAGCTATTTTCCTTGCTTTTCTCCTTTATAGCATGGCTAGGGCATTATATTGCTTTATTTTCAAATTCTGATTGTGGTAGTTTATATCATACATGAGTGTTATGTCAAGAGAAAGAAGGCATTACATTTCTTATAAAGAAGGCACTTGATGCAGATAATGTTGAGGCACTCCAGGATACAGGTAGGAAAGTAATGTGAGAGGGACCCCCACCGCAGCCTGCCTTCTCCAAGAAACATGGCACTTCACAATGGTGCTAGAAGGCACGCAAGGCCTTGGATGCCTGACTGAAAAAAAACATGAGCTCATGAGCGGGGCAAGAGCAGTGGGCCAGCATTTGGTCAGGCTTGGCCACAGGTTTTGAGACCATGTACAGATCTTAATAGGCTCCATCGTCTTCATGTCCCAAACGCCAAACCCACGTGTCCAGTAACTGAGTGGATGTCCACTCAACCAACAAGAACGTGTTCTTCTGTTGTCACCTCTGGGAAGGTTAGCTCTTTTCATACTGCTTTGCAATGATTTGTTTCCAGCTATGACTCTGTGACCCAACCATTTTCTCTCTAAGGATAGCGGGTATTTCTTGTCCATCTTTGTGTCCTTGGACTTGAGTATTGAAAACTATGAGGTACTTCAAACATATGGGTAGACTCAATGCACTACTTCAATCATACATTTATTCCAAGCCTAGGTGAGTTTTACAGTTTTCACGCCTCTGACTTAACTGATTTTGAGTAGCCAGAACCATTGTTGTGCCTACCTACAATAATGAGCATAAACCTGCTTAAGAGCCACTGTGGTTATTATAATTCTCCCTTGTTTTTGCAATTTTCAATGAAAGAGAAAGGGTGGCTTTATTTCCACTCCCCACTATCCAGGCATCAGAACCACAACATAAATGTGATACAGCTTTATGCATATCAAGGGTCATTTCCTGGAGGCACACATCATAACCACAGAATAAAATTTACATTCCTGCAGGCTTTAATTTTGTATTTATGAAATTTTTATAGGTTTTCTAATAGAGAGTCTGCCTAGAGTTTGGCCAAGGTGTGAAAAATATTATATAGTAAATGGATGGCTGGATCCACCACTGTTCTCAAGACGTGAGAGTAATAATGTAAAAAAAGTTGAAATACCTGCAGATGAAAGACTACAATGTCCTAGACATTAATCACATGCCATGCCACACTAGTAAGTAGTTTGATATATATTATCCTATTTGATGCTTATAAAACTTGCTAAAGTAGAACTCACCAGTTTCCTTTTCTACATGAGGGAGCTGGGACCCAGAAAGATGGTTATACAGCCAGTAAATGATGGATATGTTGGAGCCAGATTTCCCTAACTCTAAAAACATTGCTCTGCTAGACTCTGTTCCTCATTTAGGTGATGTCTTTCTTTTGTCTTGACATTTTTTTTTTTCAGACTTCCTTTCCCTAAATGGAGCTGCTACCATGGTTTTATGGCTATTTCCCTTCCTGAACATATTTTACCATAGTCAAATTTAGCCACTTTTCCTTGTCTCTCCTTGTTAACAAATGCTTCCCAGCATCTATAATAGAGACGCATACATTTTCATCTCTCTGCGTATGGCAAAGGGACATTTCAGCCCGTTGGAATATTGCTTTGAGTATCCATCCTCCTATGTGGGTGTGAGGGCAAGCACTGTTCAGCCAACAGCCAGCACGGGAAGATGGCTTTGATCTTCGGGCCGGCAAGATGGTCTTTTTTGTAGGATGGTGCAGACCTGATTTTGTCCTCCTGAAAAGACATGTCATTTCTTGTCTTCTCCCACAACAAGCCTGATCCGGTCCTCACACACCACACCTTCTCTTCCAACAGCACGCACACTAAAAATGCACGGTGCCAAAGCTCCTGTTGTCCCCATGTCAAAACCCAGAGAAGCAGGGATGCGGTCTCTCTTGCACACGCAGTAGTCAAACCCTGACATGAAGGATCCAAAAACTAAATTTTGACTCACACATATTTCAATCCACCATTTCATGGAGACGGCTGCTTTGATGATCTATTGTGTTGTACTTACCTAAGACCTAAGAAAGCAATCAAGGGTTCCTTGAGTGGAAGCATTGCTTTAGCATAGCTATATAAAGATGATCTGGATTGTTTAAAAAAAAAAAAAAACATGCAAACTTGTGATTGGCACCCTTTCCGATGGCTCCTCGTGAGCGTCTCTTCCTGTTCTCCATCACCTCCCTGTCCCGTAATGAGTGGCGTCCCGAGCCTGGCATTGCCTCTCTGTATCCTGGTTGCTATGCTATGCCCTTCATGCCCTCTGCATGCTAACAGAATCCCTAAGTCACATTTCCAGTCCAGACATCTCGAGAAATCCAAGACCATGCATTCTCCTGACTAATGCATCTGTTTGGGTTCCCCAGAGGAATTTTAGCCTTAACAAGTGACAAACTTAATTCTTGGCTTCTCCCTTCTTGCTGTCCATTGCTCAACACTTAACCCTCCTGCATGTTCTCCCTGTCTTGGTAAATACGCACCTATAGCCGCAGGACGCACGTGCTACCCACGAGCTGACCTTCACGCCCTCTCTCTCCCACCATCCTCCTATCCCAACCTCACATCTGTCCCCAGATCTCGTCATGCTTACTCTCAAAACGGCCCCCGTTTGAGGATGAGGGAGTGGCCGGAAGAGGATTTAGGAAGGGAGATACACGTGAAAGACAATAAGTGCAAGATAAATTGCATGTTATCAATGATACGTGCCATGAAGAATAAGCACAGGGAGGGCGTAGGGGTCCTGGAAAACCAGTCCAAACCCTTGGGAGTTGGTGGACCCATTTAGCTGACGGCACCCCATGCTCTTTCATCTTATATGCCGTTAATTCTGGAGCCTTTCCAATCACACCATCGCAAACAATTTTCTAAGGTTTTATGCTACATCTTCTGCATATAACATCAAAATCATCAACGAAAAAAATATTAATTTTAATATTGAAGGAACGAAAGCATTCCCCTGGATTAAATTTCCATATGTTGGCCCATGAATATAATTCTCTCGAATATAATTAAAATATCACAAAAGAAAAAGCATCAATATTATTTACCTTGAAGCCATTGCTGTAGGAAGTGACACGAACGGTTGTGCAATTATCTGGCGAATTGATCAATGCAGACTGTTAATCTCTGTGTCTCAGACGCTCCAGCCTATTTTTCTTATCTCCTACCATTATAAATTTCTCAGCAGTGTAAAATAGGATTGTACCGTGGCCTTCACCAGGGAAGAAATGCATCAAGCTCGGAGATATGTAAATCTCTTATCAAAATTTTAGGAATTATCATGTTCATAAGAGAGAAATTTGAGATAAGGTTGAATTCCCATAAGGTGGTCTTTCAAAAGGGCCCACACTTTTCCTTTTGCACTCACTACCCCGTCTTCCTCTTCTGCTTAACATGGCTTACTTACAAAGCACGTGTTTCGGAAGGGATGAGGTTGGTGAGAGTGATATATTTTATCGCCTAAAAACTGAAAACTGTATGCCATCATTGCTTTGTCTTAGTCTGGATTCTCCACTTCTTTTCTGTAAAGATTCCCACTGTAAGAAGATGTAAATGTCTCAGTGACTCGTTCCCTCTTCCAGTCTATGTCCCTTAATTGACAACTTGTTGCCGCATCATACTTTTGGTTAAGAGGTAGATTCTTAATCGGACAAGAATATTGCATGGGTTTCGTTTGACGGATGGATGACAGGCAAAGGTCTGACCCAGCCTCTGATGCAGTCTCATGGCTCCAAGATCAGCTCGGGGCTCTCCCCGCTTCTGGTGCCCCCGTTTGCCACGGACTAGACCCTCCTGATGTCATCCCTCATCTATGAGCAGCTGTCACTGAGTCTGGTGTGAAGACTAAGGGCGTAGACTCTGGGGCCAGACTGCCCCCATCACACCCCTACATGGTCTTTGGTAAGTCTCCGTGACTCAGTTTCCCCACCTGTGAAATGGGATAACAGTCCTTCTACCATCGGCCAGTGTTATCATGCTCCTTTTATGGAAGAGGATAGTGTAGCCCAGTAGGGCCAAGAGGGTGTGATCTCAGCTTGAACCTCATGGTGGTTGGAGGAGGCTGGGGCTCCCCACTCAAGCTCCCTGAGCCTCAGTTTCCCACATGTCAAATGGGTTCCATAGTTTGCCTTCCTCATATGATCCCCGTGGGGACTTGAGTGAGAATACAGACGCCAAGGTGCTTTGTAAGCTGAAACACGTAAAGCACAGGCTCATTTCCATTATCACCCAGGACGCTATTGTTATTGAAGGCAATACACACAAACACACGTCCACACCGTCTGCTTCAAGAACCCATTTTTGGTCTTCTATTCATCCTAAAAGTCTGAGGCGTCTGCCACCTCATGGAGGCGTGAATATGTAAACCCTTGGCCTGGGTGGTGTTTACCCCCAAAGACACAGGCGTGGGGCTCTTTGCGGGGGAAGGGGCGCCAGGAAGGAAACACTATTGTGTGGGCTTTTAATGCGCTTTCCTTTTTAAGTAACCGCAGAGCAGGATTACATTAAATTAGGCTGCGCGTCCTTACTCCCCTGTGGCCTCATCAAACAAAGCTTGCGCCCCTGGGATCAAACAGCAGATCTTTGGCAGCTGTGTCAGCAGCTTGACTTCCCCCATCCATCAGGCTCAAGACTGGAAGGCAGTTTGGAGTCTTGTTTGTGGATGTTGGGGGGAGTGTTCTCCCCCTTCCTTGTGATCGTAGGTGAGTGTAAGCTGCTCCCAGGAATAGGACCCTCTTTCTTACCCAGAAGCCCAAGTAATTGACCACCAGAGCTGCTTGAGTTGTGCGTATCGATCAGTGACAGTCCGAGGCTCTCTTGCCATCACTCGTCCTGGGAGGCCTAATTAACAGAGGCTTGCTTGCTGAATTAGATAAAATTTACTGTCCGTTGAAATTAATGTGATGTTGTCTGAGCATCCTTCACCTGATACTGGAAAATGAAGTTTAAGTGCTGGGAAGGTGTGGGCTGGGGGGTCCTATTGAGAGCTGAAACATTTAACAGTAGCAAAGAAGTCACCTTTTCAGAGTTTGCTTGGGCCAGCTAGAAGAACAAATATTGTGTATTTGTTCTCACACCTGATAGCCAGCATGTAAACCTAACAACTAATTGTTATGCAAAACAACTCCTGTGAAGAATTATTTGCTCTGGTGGCTATTGTCATTTACTTTTGCTCCGCTGAGAATTGAGATGTTTCTTCCATTAAAGATAAGCAATACAGATTTACCACGATTTGGTAGCATTGGGGAAATAACAAAAGAGTTCGAACTTCATTATTTAATACTTTGAAAGGCAGAGGAGGGAGGATTATTTCTAAATCTAGATTTACAGTGAAATCTGAAAGAAGAAAATTTAATCAACTCTGACTATTTCAGATGCCAGGGCTGTTTTTGTATCTGCGACTTTTTTTCTTCCTATTGTATTCCAGTTAATTGGTGGTGCAATCTCTTAAGGAGCTCTGTTCAGGACTTCACAGATTTCTGCCAAGATATCCTTAGTCTTCTGTATAGCACTCTCTAAATGGATATCCATTTTGTCTTTCTTGAGAAACTAATGAGAAGAAAAAAAAGTTAGGACTAAAACCATATTAATAGATACTCTGTGAACAATTAGGGGATCATAGTTTTAGACCCAAATACTTAACAACCTTGATTTGAGGGAATAGGGAAACATTTTTAAAAAATCAATATATATTTCTATTTCTCTCTTCCCTAGGTATTTTTTTTTTTTTAAAAAGAGAGTTTTGCCCTGTTCAGCTTGACTGGTTTGATAGCCAAATATGCATTGATCTTGGGGTTTAGTATGATATTTGAATACATAGAAATGAAGGCCTTGTGAAAATCTTCAGACCACATTTCAAATATCTAGAGGTCATTATGTCTGAAGATACTGTATTTATTTATTTTGCACATTTAGCCACGTTCATTTTGAATTCTTCTGGAAAGAGTTTGGTCTAATTCAACCAGTGAAATAATCACCTTACGAGCTGACACTTCCACCAAGTCCTTCTGGTCGTTTTAGAGTCAAATGCCGTAGGAAAGATGCATCATTGTGAAGCTCAGGGCTCTTTTTGTAGGAACAAGGGAAAGGGTAGCAGCTCACCACGTGTAACCTCTCTAGGTCACCTGTTTTTACATCTTATTTTAGACACATAAAGGATCACTGGAAGACCGATCCATAATTATACTGAGATGATTCATCCTTTTAAATGCTTACATGCATTTTATTGAGAAAGTATATCATAATTCATTTAACCATTATTCTATCTGTAGACATTTAAATTATATCCAAATTTTATTGCTATAAACTATCATTTCCTAAGTACTTTTGTCATATCCTGTGAGCTAGAACCAAACTACAGTTCACCTTTGAACAACATGGGGGCGGTTAGGGGCGCCAACCCCCCACATAGTCAAAAGTCCACCTATGACCTTTGACTTCCTGAAAATGAAACTACTAAAAGCCCCCTGTTCACTAGATGCCTTACCAATAATATATAAACAGTTGATCAACACAGAGTTTGTGTGTTATATCATTATAGCCTGTATTCTTGCAATAAAATAAGCCAGAGAAAAGAAAATGTGATTAAGAAAATCATCAGGAAAAGAAAATACATTTATAGTACTGTAAATATTTATTTATTGTATATATATTGATATATTCAATATATATTACATTGTATACAAATATACTTGTATGTTACATATTGGATACAAGTATTTATTGAGTGTCTTTATTGAAAAAACAAGTGGGACCCATACAGTTCAAACTCATATTGTTCACGAGTCAATTATATTTTAATTACTCTTGCTTAAAATATGATTTAATACCTGTGCGGCATCATTTCCCCCCTTAATTACCTGAATTTCTTTCCATGAATTTTACTGGCTTTTTTTTTTTTTTTTTTTTTTTTGCAGTTCCCCCCTGCCTTGTGAATCTTAGAATAAGCTTGTCTATTTCAAGCATAAATCTGATTAATTATATCTTTTTTCTGAAACGTGAACATGGAAGTGTAAGAATGAAAACATAAACCTCTTTTATACTCTGGGACAATCATCTGAAAAGATTCTGTATTTTAATATATTGAATATAATATCTGCAAGAATGAGATTATGGCACCTGATGATGAGTTGCCAGTGAATGGGATTTATCATAGTCATTTACTATCAATGTCATCGATGTTATTGACACCAATTTCACTGAACACTGGTGTCAACCCATGTCAACGTTTTTGTACTGAATACTTGTCATCTCAGCCATAGTCTGCATATTTTCGTTTTGCCCCCGCAGTGGAAGATGGTGCTGGTGTGTGTATTAGTCAGCTGTCTCATGCCGTGTAACAAATACATACCAAATGTCTCATCTTACAATAACACACATTCATGTTCTCACGGCTTCCGTGGCTCGGCAGTCCTGCAGTGGCTGAGCTGGGTATCTGTGGCTCAGGGCACCTCGTGGTGTCAGCTGGGACTGCAGTCCTTTGAAGGCTTGCCTGGGGAGGGAAGATGTGCGTGCAGGATGGCTCGCTTGCATGGCTGTTAGCTCCGAGCCTCCGCTCCTTCGGATCTGTCGGAAGAACATCCGCTCTGTACTGTGCAGCCTGCTCCTCTGGGCTGCATGAGTGTGTTCACAAGACAGCGGCTGGCTTTCTGCAGAAGGAGGGAGCCAAGACAGAGAGCGAGAGAGAAACCAGAATGTATTTCACGAGCTCGCTTTGGGAGGCATGCTCCAGCATGGCACAGAGAGTAGAGTCCTACTGGCCATACAAACCGATCCTGGTAGAAGGCAGTTCAGGATGATGGACGGGTGTGAACAGCATGGGGCAGGGAGCCTCACAGCCCCCTTGAGTGCAGCTATGGCAGTGAGCAAGAGCTGATACTTTCAGTTCTCTCTCTGGAGCCTGAAACGCATCATTTGTATTCAAATTTTCAATTGTGTGTGGTCCAGTGCTTTCCTTTGATAATCTGGCACCATCACCAGCATGTGCAATGTAGTGGGCTACCATAACCACAGTTATGAATGTGGCCAATAAAATTACCTTTGGTGGGGGGCACCTGGGTGGCTCAGTGGGTTGAGCATCTGCCTTCAGCTCAGGTCATGATCCCAGCGTCCTGGGATCAAGTGCTGCATCAGACTCTTTGCTCAGCGGGGAGCCTGCTTCTCCCTCTCCCTCTGCCTGCCACTCCCCCTGCTCATGTGCACGTTCTGTCTCTCTGTCAAATAAGTAAATCTTTAAAAAATTAAAATAAATAAAGTCACCCTTAGGGGAAATCTCTTAAGTTATGGAGTTCTTTGTTTTAACATCATTCTTTTTAAAATTTAATGATTTTTTCCTTCTCCATAGTTAATTCTTTATTTAGGTTGAACATTATTTCCTAAACCAAAAGAGCTCAAATTGCCAAAGGCACCAGAGATTATACCGTCTGCGATGTACCCAACAGGGCTACGTGGTGAATCGTTCCAACAAGCTGGATAAATACCTCCTTTTTGCTGGCCACATCTCACCCCTTGTAAGATCTGTACTGTGTTCCAGAAGACTCAGATGAGGTGCATGTTAAGAAGGACTACGTCCTGTGGCTTCCTGCCCTTCCTTAGAATCTGTCTTTCTCGCTCTCCTTCTCTCCCTGCATCCCTCATCCCTCTATCCCTCCCACTTATTCTGTTTTAGATTACCCAAAACACACACAGGAGTCTATAATGCAGACAGAGTTGGATGTGCCAGTGATTCACACAGATATAAACTACAAAATATAACTTGTTTTACAGTGCATTCTTTTTTAAAAAAAAAGGATTTTATTTATTTATTTGTCAGAGAGCATGCACAAGCAGGGGGAGAAGGAGAGGCAGAAGCAGGCTCCCCGCCGAGCAGGGAGCCCGATGCGGGGCTCCATCCCGGGACCCTGGGATCATGACCTGAGCCGAAGGCAGACGCTTAACCCACTGAGCCACTAAGATGTCCTTACAGTGAATTCTTTACTCAATTCTGTGACCATAAGGAAGGATGTGGAGATAATTTGTGGAAACTCACTGAATAGAAAAATTAAAGGCACAGTAAGATATTCTCCCGTATTGGCCAAGAAGCTTTTGATCTTTCCTTTTCTTTATTCTTCCTGATCCACAATTTGACTGTCCTTAAGTAATAATTTAAGTCCAAAATATCAGTCATAATGAAGGGACTTACCGAGAAACACTTGCTCATAAACACACATGTGTGTACACACACACACACACACACAAACATTCTGAACCTAATTAAAACAAAACTATTTTCAATTTCTACCCCTCAGGCATCTCTAATGGGATAAAAGGTGTCATGTTTGATGAAATAATGGTCTTCCATTCAGGGCCTTCTTATGGTCCAAGAGGCCAGCTCTCTCGCAATGAATACGACCTTGGTTTGGGATTGCGAATGATGTTGAATCACTGTACTTCACTTCTTTTCAGGGAGGTTATGGTAGCAATTAACTTCACAATTCACATGGTCAAGATGACTCATAGTGGAAAGCTCCTGAGTTGTCTGAAGATCAGTTTTTCTTTTAGGATTGCACTAGAAAGCCTAAAAGCAGCCGTGAAACAGGACGGTGTGAATAGCAAAGGTCTGATTTCCAGGAAGGAGACTCACCGTTGGGGAGTTTATCACCCTGTTTTCCCTCCGGGGACTGAGAGTCAGTATATCTCTGTTTTTGACATTTTATAAGGCTGTATTATACCTCTCAATAATTGTTATTATTTATTCCAGACATCATATTAAAAAGATGTGTGGAGAGAATTCTTCTTGAGTCTCTTGCATTTCTGCATGTATTGGAATTAGAGGTCCTGACAGGCTTCCTTCTGGACAATCTTTCAAGGATGTTTGTGTTGCTAACAGCCTTGGGTTAGGTTGTTGCTAACAACATTGTCCTCCTCCCAAACAAGTAGCCAGTTTGCTTACTCATCATGACTTTATTAATAAAGACAATGTCTTCTGTGAGAGGAAAGATCAGACAGGCTGATCCCCCATTATTAGTATTCACGTAGGGTTCCCTAAGTGCAGGATCCTCTCCTACAACACTATCTACTATGTGTGCACCTGCCGTGGGGGAGCCAGCCGCCATGTTGTGAGGAAACCCTATGGAGAGAGAGCAAGAGGCCCAGGAAACAAGAGACCAGGGCTTACCTTCAACCACATGAGCGAGCCACAGATGGGACTACAGCCCTGACCAACAGATGGGCTACAAGCCCATCAGATACTTTGAGCCAGAGGAACCCAGCCAAGACACACCTGGGCTGTTGACCCACAGAAGCTGTGAGACGTGTGATGTTTGGGTTGCTACATTTGGGGATGATTTGTCACACAGCAGTAACTAAATAATACAAACCAAGAAGAGTGCCTAGAACATGAGAGGGGTGCATTAATGAACGAGTTAAAGAAGATACATGTTTCTAGGTTCATGGATGTGGTCCTCTTGACAACCAGTGGGGCTCTCTGGTTCCCAGAGATGGCATTATAGTTCTCAGACAGCCTGGACAATGGAGCTGTGGCTCTTCTCCATCTATCTATCTATCAGCTATCTATCATCTCTCTACCTACCTGTCAGTCCATCTATCCAGCCATCTATCCATCCATCCATATCTCCCTCACTCCCTCCATCCCTCCCTCTCTCCGTCCATCCCTCCATCCATCCACCCATCCATCATATCTGTCTATCCACCCATCATCTATCCATCTATCTATCCATCCATCCATCCATCCATCCATCTATCCATCCATCATCAATCTATGCATCAAAGAAATTAAGGACAGGGCAGAAGAAGCCTCCCTACGTGAGCCTACAGCCAATCCTAGACATGTAGCTGAGACAGAGAACATGGGATTCACTAGAAATCCTCTTGAGCAGGACTGGCTGTTTGGGAGTTACCATCTTGTAAGCCTACTGTGGATGGCCAAGTCCACCTGCTCAGGAATAAATGAACAACCTCCTCAGGAATAGATAAATAATCCTTACTCTGGAGGGAGATGCTGATTAGTTTTCAGGTTTCATATTTCTGAGTGGGGTATGCAAAACTGGGTAAGCTGAGACCTTCTAAATACATGTTTCAGAGAACGTCCAAGTACCTAACTGCAGCCCCAACTTGTTGGTCCCATCTGCAGTGTCCACAGTCCCCTCTTTGATTCTGAATCCAGGTACTTTTCTTCCCACAGAAGGGAAACCAAACTAGTACTATGGTGAGCCACTCTCTTCTTACGTTTTTTAATAATTTATTTTTTTTCCCAACAAGTATATCCCCCAATGAAAATTTTCAAACATACAAAAACTTGAAGGAATTCTCCCTTGGACAGCTATGTCCCTGCTACACAGATGCTACCATTCATTAACTAAAATTAACATTTTACTAGATATATGAGTTTCCTATCACTGCTAATTACCACACTCTTAGTGGTTAAGTAACATCAATTTAGTACCTTTCTGTTCCGGAGGTCAGAAGTCTGATGCAGGTATCCCCTGCATGGTGTTGGCAGCACTGTGTTTTTTTCTGGAGGGACGAGGAAGAATCTGTGTCCTTACCTTTCCAGCTTCTAGAAGCAGCCTAAATTCCGTGGTCTGAACTTCTCCCTGCGTGCAATCTTGCTTGTGTCCCTTTCTTTCCACAGGTGTTGATCCTGACAAACCTTGTGCTTGTTAATCACCCTCTCAGTCGGTTTCCTGCAGAACCCAACCCCAGACACCACACTCTGTCAAATAGTGCAAGGAGCATGGTGTCCCACAGTCAACTCCTGAAAATCTAAAATTATGTTCTGGAAGAATTCAAAGATATTTATAGTTAAAAAAGAAAGAAAGAAAAAAGAAGAAGGAGGAGACAGAGAAAAAGAAGGAAGCAGGGGAGAAAGGAAGGAAGGAGGGGAGGGAGGGAAGGAAGAAGGAAAGAGAGCTATCTTTCATTCAATGGAATGTTGGGACAAGTCTTTCTTTTCTAGATGGCGGGTCAGTGTGAATGAAAGTCTTCTCTAGGGCGACTTGCTTTTCTAAGGCTGTGAGTTTCAGTCCACATTCACACATTCAGGTGTTAGCTGACACTTTGCCATTTGACGGTGGAAAGGGGTATCCCATTGGGCTGAACTCTCAATTTAACTAAGTATTTCTTTTTATTTCTTTGAGCAATGATAGAGTTTCTCAGGGGGTAGTTTGCTATTTCGCTGAAACTAGCTTCACCTGGACCAAGTCAAAATAACTAAAACCAAGAATTATCTCCAGTCACTTTTTTGGTAAATGGAGAGAACCATTGAAATTTTCTATTCACATAACCAGAAAGAAAAAACAAATTGCTTACTGAATACCCTATCTATCATCTATCTATCTATCTATCTATCTATCTATTCATCCATCCATCCGTCCACCCACCCATTCTATTTATCTATCTATCCATCCATCCATCTATTATCTATCCATCCACCCATCCATCATATCTATCTGTCTATCCATCCATTATTTATCTATCCATCCACCCATCCATCATATCTATCTATCTAATCTATCTATCTATCTACCTACCTACCTACCTACCTGTCTATGCATCCATCCATCATCAGTCTATGTATCAACTATGTATTACCTATCATCTATCTACCTATCTACCAAATTATTAATCACTTATTTATCATCTATCTACCTATCTATGCATCCATCCATCATCAATCTATGCATCAACTATTTATTACCTATCATTAATACTGAATTATTAATCACTTATTTATCATCTATCTACCTATCATCTATTTATCTGTGTATCATCTATCCATCTACCCATCTATGTTAAACACACAAAAAGCCTACCAGACCTCCTGATTCTTTTCCTCCCCTCACATCCTGTATACAATCTATTATGAGATACCACTGGCCCTATCTATGTTCTGTCTGGCCACCACTGCCATGGTAGCCCAGATGGCCTTGAGCTCTCATTCCTACACCACTGTGCTGGTCTGTCTCTTACTGCTTCTCTTCGTGCTTCCCTCACTGCTATATGTTCACACTGCAGATGGAATGATTTTTGGCAAAAACACATCCCAGCCGAACACCCTCCAAAGCCTTCCCATTAAGCCCAGGATAACACGCAAACTTGTTCCCAGGACCCCAAGGCTCCAAGTGTCCCTGCTTCCTACTCACCTCTCGAGCCTCTTCTCTTCCTACTCCCCTCTTTGCTCACTAGCCTCTGACTAGTCCTTTCTTCTGTCCTATTAAGTGACCAGCCCACTTCCCCAGGCTCTGCATCTTCCTGGCCCCTGTCATCACGAGGAGAATCCAAGTGTCATCTCTGCTGGGGAAACTTCCCCAACCACTTGTCGAGAATACCAACTCTACCAGCCAACTCGGAATCACTCTGAATCTCCTGGGACATTGTGACTATCCCATCTCTTTCAAATTCTCCAACATACGAGACACCATGTGGCATAAGTTATTTTGCTTTATTGTATGAATAGGCTTCACGAGAGTGACATTACCTGTCCTTTTCATTGCCCTGTGCCTCCCCTTAGAACGTTTATCAACACATAGTTGGTGCTCACCAAATATTTATTGCGTGTAGGTTTAATTCTTTTGTTATGAACTAAGATAATATATTTTTAAAAAACCCTGAGGTTATATACAAACTAGGTCTTATTTTCTGCAATAAGAACACTCTTTAGGAATGAAAGTATAGTAGCCAAAGTGTTGAGAAAACATTGGTCTGCTTCAAGATTCACAAGTGAAACTTTTCCCAAGCTTTTGGTGATAACTATAAAGATAATCCTTGAGTCTAATGATTAAAATAAGTGCCAACAATTTAACCATAAGTACATATTAAATTCAAGTATCAAAGACAGTTCGTATCAAGTATCAAAGAAAATATAAAAGAAAGTCATTAATGGCCATACTGTTCCATCCTCAGCAATTAGATTATATTTTCATTTTGGGGCTGAGGTTATTATGCTGTAAACACTAGGAAACTGTGTAAAAGAGTTTCAGGGAAAAGTAATTACCTACAGTTACATAAAGGATTGTGTAGGGGAAGGAAACCCTTTTCTTCTGAGAACCCAGTAATAAAAGACAGGTTAACAAGAGAAAGACAGATGTTTATGAACACATCTACATCCTGTATACATGGGGGATACCCAGGAAAAATGGATAACTCAAAGAAGTGGCTTTAGAATTCAGAATATTTTTGTTTTTTAAGATTTTATTTATCTATTTGTCAGAGAGAGAGAGCACAAGCAGGGGGAGTGGCAGGCAGAGAGAGAAGCAGGCTTCCCGCTGAGCAGGGAGCCCAATGTGGGACCCTGGGATCATGACCTGAGCCAAAGGCAGACGCTTAACCGACTGAGCCACCCAGGTGTCCCAAACCATAAGAGACTCTTAAGGATAGAGAACAAACTGAGGGTTACTGGAGGGAGGTGGGTGGAGGTTGGGTTAGACGGGTGATGCGTATTAAGGAGAGCACTTGTTATGCCGGCCCTGGGTGTTGTAAGTGATGAATTACTGCATTCTACTTTTTTTTTTTTCCCAAATGTTTCCAGATTTTATTAAAAGCTTATCATTTAATATTATACTTATAGAGTTCATCCATATATTTGTACATATTTCTTTTTATTTTAAAGTCTGTTACTATTCAATTGTTTGACTCTATGATAGTTTTATTTTTATGCCTTTAATGTACTTCGATAAGTGCTCTTTTACCTGAAATAAACTTACTTTTTTTTAACACATCAAGAAAACTAAATATATGATTGTGCACATTCATCACAAAATAGTTAGAATCACACAATTACAAATCAGATCATGAATGATAAGTTTAGAGCCTCTCTTAGCCCTAGCAACTTTTTTCCATTCAGTACATGCCCTCTTTAATACCCATCACCAGGCTAACCCATCCTCCACCCCCCTCCCCTCTAGAACCCTCAGTTTGTTTTTCAGAGTCCATCGTCTCTCATGGTTCATCTCCCCCTCTGATTTCCCCCCCCTTCATTCTTCCCCTCCTGCTATCTTCTTTTTTTTTTTTTTTTTAACATATAATGTATTGTTTCTGAGGTACAGGTCTGTGATTCATCAGTCTTACACAATTCACAGCACTCACCATAGCACATAGCCTCCCCAAAGTCTATCACACAGCCACCCCCCACCACTCCAGCAATTAAGAAACTGAATACCAGAAGGGACAGGGCATGTAGGCGGGGAGAGTGAATGATTTTAGGAAAGATGACTAGGGCCTCGGGAGGACAAGTGGAGATAAGACAGTTTGGGACAGAATTTGGGGGGTGTGTGGAGTCGACATCTAATGTCTCCTGTTACAGGAGACCATCTTTGTGGTTGAGGACACTCCTGGGGAAGGCGCTGATGACAGCTGAGTTCCTTCTGGAGGATGTGTCTTTAGGCAGATGAGGGAGGTTCAGGGAAAGCCTGCCCCCTCCACCTGCTGGTTTTCAAGTGGCTAGAGCTCACAGTCATCAGAATACTCAAGTGGCATATTTTGGGGTGGCATGTTCTGCTACTCTCCAGTTGTGTCCATTGGATTGGTTTCAGCAGTAATGCCACAGAATTAAAAAAAAATAATAACAGTATTCCACAGCACAAAAAGCAAAACACAATGGAATAATAAGAGACCAAGCAATGGGGAAATACTCTCTAACAATGACACAGACTTTCTGTTTCTTCCCTGGGTGTCTACCTCAGTAAAGAGGTCAAAACATGATGATCTGTACCGGTGCTCACAGCTACAAAGAGCAGACACGCAGACCTTTAAGCTTATATTCAGCAACCAGCCCGAGGTCCAAAGGGTTTGAGGCCAGAGCAAGCAGTTTTGTGTTCTCTCATCATGATTTACGTTCTGCTTTATTTTAGGTATTCACGATTCTGACTCCGTGTTGCTTAATTCTCGAATGGATTTTTGAGCAGCCATCAAATCATGTCTGAGGTCCATCTACCGAGGCAAAGTCACATAAATCAGGTAAACTGTGTGAAATTTGACCAATGCTGTGATGACGGGCTGTTGCTATAATCTTCTGGTGTAAATCAACCTTCAGGGGTGGGGGGGGTTGGGGAGAGAATGCTCAGGACGGAAATGGGGAATCTGCTGGAAGTGTTCTCCATCATGGTACGGAGCAGAAAGTTGAGAAAAAAACATGGGTTTTGAAAGGCATATAATGACTATCTGTTACTGAATAAGATCTAGGAGTGGTGGGGATATTTTATAAGATCCTGAGGAACAAGACCCAGGGATTAGATGGATGTATTGACTGTGGGCTGCAGATAAGGGGCAGTCAAGGGGGCTCAGATGGGCCAGTGAGCAACTCCCAACTTTGAGAATACGTTAGATGTTTTAATCTGGTGTGCAGAAAAGTGCAACGTACTCTCCTGTCCCAGTCAGAGGTCTGTACATACAGAGACTCAAAGCATCAGAGAATGTTTGGAGTATCTCAAATCTGCACTATGACTTCTGTGAACACAAAGGTGGGTGCTGTTGCAAAGAATCTGTACACAGTAATAGAAATTATTCATCCAGAGGGTATCTTGTTCTTGTCTTTTTCTTTAGTTTTTCCTTTATCTCTCTCTTTTTTTTTCCTTTCGAGACACTGCTGGGAATTTCACCCAGAGAAGCTGAGATCTATATGAGACCGGTCCTTATCTTATATAGATGTTCCTCTTCTTGAAGTGGGACTCATGATCTTAATAAATAAATACCTTGTGTGTGTCTCTGCTTGATGTCTGTTTCTGCTTCAAGATTTTAAACTCTAAGAGCCAGGCATCAAATATCTCTCTCTCCCTATTGTCATGTGCTTGGATTGAGCCTTTGGGCTCATAACAGATGATCAATAAATGGGTATTGAAGAAGCGAGTGAAACATGGGATGGCATTGAGTTGACACTTGCATTGAGCCAACAAGGAACTATACTATAAATGCTTTGGGGTCTTAGAAAGAGAGAGAGAGAGCAGTGCGCAGAGTATTCGTGGACGTGGTTCATCTTGGTTCAGACCTTAAATGGTGGATGAAATTTCGAGGGAAAGACCTTGAACATCGCCCGATGAACATGAGCAAGGTATGTTGTGGTTACATCACGCAGAATGTGCATGGCGGGAGAAGGGAAAGAGTCTCACTCCCTTGAAAGAAAGACGCGTATGGTAGGTAGGAAACCACTCAAGTCTACAAATGCCTTGCCGTCAAACCCACATCCGTTTTATCAGAGATGCTGCCCAGTTTGTCCTTCTGTACAAAATATCTTCCTTATAAAGTTATTAGAGTTTTTATTTGGTGTGTGTGGGGAAGCTGTGATGAAAGCATATTACGGTTCAAGCGTTTGGCATGTTGCTCATTTCTTGCGTCAAGCTAAGACAGTGATGGGGAAACAAAGCACAAGTTTGTAACATTAAGGAACGAAAGGCAAATTTTCTGGACAGAAAAGTTACGTAGTGATTATTGGTTGCACGGGAAGGAGTCTCAAACCCACCAGATGCGTGTGAGGTGAGGACACCCTCCCGGGAGATAATGCAGTGAAGGTTCAGGAAGTGGCAATTTCTATGAAAATGGAAAACATCGACGAGAGTAATATAATTTGTAGAGGAATGCTCAAATATTGAAATGGTGACTGTCTTGCAAACGCATCCCTGGATAACAGGAAATTCGCTAGTGAATTTTCTCACCCATAGGTGAAGCTATTTGGCGGGTAGAGGCATTTTAAAAGAAAAGCAAAATAAAACCTTAGGTAATGCAATGTAGTGATTTAGTAGTTTAACTTCAGTAACATCTATACAGGTTCCTGTATAGAAAGGACCGTATCTAAAATTAGCCAATACTGAGTCTAAGGAGAAAACCCGTTTTGAGTCGTCACTGATGGAATCAAATCAAACAGAGTAACATTTCAAGTCCATCAAATCAATTGGAATAAGGAATCGCTCTTTGGTAAAACGTTCATGTTGGTGGAAGGGAGGATGGCAGGCGGTGGGATCGCAGGTGTCTCTGGGAAGGGATTTAAATTTAGTTTTTCACGGCAGCCGTGCAAAGTACAGTGTGGTGGGGAGACCCCGGGGTTGTGGTCAGTGTTTGTGGGAGACGGAGAAGCTGCCGCTGCAGGTGATGAGCCCGAGTTCTGTTTTGCGTTTGGTTCTCTGCGGGCATCAGTCTCCGTGTCTCCTGTCCGTCCTGGCATGTGTCTCCTGGCGTAGGCGACGGCTCCATCACGGACACGTTCTCCCCTATCTCTGTCGGAAATGAGAGGCCTGCCTACACAGATGGCATGTTCATGTTCACGTGTGCAGAGACTAGGCTCTGACCTGACAGAAACAAGGTTCCGAGAAGTCAGGGTAAGGAGGGCGGTGCGTGCAGAGGAAATACAGAAGCCAGCCTGTCAGCAAGGAAGTCTCTATTATTGTGCATTAGGGAATAAGCTCGTGAAGCCAGAGTCAGACTGCAGAGAGGCCTCCACTGTTATGTGCTGGATGAGACAGAACGTGTGGGTCAACTACAGTGAGCACGTGGCTTCGCCCCTTTGACAAGGGATGGCTCGAGGCCATCATGCCGTAGACTTGCACCCCTCTTCTTAGAATCTGGGTCCTCTCAGACCCAATCAGTCAGTTCCCTGCAGCGTCCCAGGAATGCAATCTGATTCCAGGAGGAGGAGGCCAGCCCTGACCTCTGGGATCGTGTCCAGTACTTACCACCTTGCGGATTCCCAGCATCAAACACAAATGATGTAAGCACCCGTCCACCCAGGACAGCCCGTGAATAACACGCCAATGGCAGAATGGACGAGGGCACATCATCCACTTGCTAGACGATGGTTATGGGGATGCCTTTGTGGAGCCTCGGCCTCAGGGCACCTACCCCACGTAAAAACACAGACCTGCCGTTCTTGAATCCTAAATGGAAAAGTCCAGCCATCTGTAACGCTCCATAAATAAGAAACCCATTCATCGCTCCATTGTTCACCACCCACGTGCATTGCCAAATGATCGCCTGCTGATTAAGAAGCTTGCACTAATTCCCGGGGCTCACACAATGCACTGTTCGCAAATTCCCTCTTCTCCCAATTTTCCGAGTGAGGGAGTGGGGCCCGTTATATGTGCAGAACCTCAGGACTCACGTTTCAGAAACGATGCACATACGCTTGATAGCAGGAGAAGCATCCTCGAGAAATTAGCTAATCTGATAAGGTAAACTCAGATTTCATGGTAAACCTACCAGCCCTCATATTTTGAAAATGCTGCCTAATCTCATTGCACACAGAACACAGAGGACATTTCTTCCTTTTTCTACCCAACGACACTCTTGTCGACGACTAGGCTACTCTCTGTGGGCTCCAACACGCCCGGGAAAGGCCAGACCCAGGGTGTCATTATCGCAGTTTCTCGGTGTTGTCAGGAATCTCAGACAGGTTTTAAAATGGCCCAGTGCTCAGACAGAGTCCTACTGTCTCAGGCGGGGTTTGCCTTCAGAGGGGAAAATGGAGAAGGAGCCCCAGGCACCCGGATTTCCCTGCTGGGAGGGGACCCAGCCGCATCCAATATGGCCCACGTTCCCAGGAATGACCCGCATATTGCTGACACCGAGGAGAGCCTGTGTTTTGTCTCGGGTGGTCCAGACGGGATGGGGTTTTATGGGATATGGAGAGCCTTGTGGCACATTCAGAAGAAATAAGCCCCTTGCGAAATGACTTTCCTAAGCATTTCTGTTTACTGGTTTGTCAAGTTCAGGCCCGACTATTTCATGTAGGATTCGACCTGCCAGGCATCCGAAAACAACCACTCCTAAAGTAGGGCCTCAACTTTGAGATGACCAACATTTTGGGCCAGGTGATTCTTTGAGTGGGAGGGTTGTGTGTGCCTTGTAAGACGTTTGGCGGCATCCCTGGCCTCTGTCCCCGAGATACCAGCCCTGACCTCCAGCAATTTCGAAAACCAAAGATTACCCCACTCATTACCAGATATCCCCCACTTGAGAGCCCCTTCCCTAGAATTATTTCCCCTGGGACTTTCTGAAGAAGACAAAGATGTATTGAGATGAGAACTATGGATCTCACACCCCAGATACTTAAGGGTCATCTGTGACATGTGGTGTCTGTCCCTGCAACAAAGTCAAGGCAGAACAAACACCAACCCTTTAACCTCGAGGGGGATTCAGAGAGGCAGGAACTTTTCCTTCTGTGGTTGTGTATCAATACCTTTATCTCTGAATATTGGGGAACAGTAGCATTTGGGGGGAAATGCTGTAGGCAGGGGCATCCCAAGGAAAGCACCACACGACACCAAGTCCTCATGTCTTAAGGATCACAAAATGGGACACCGTGATCGGTGACGCACAGCCTCTTGGAGGGATATGCATCTCTCGAGAAAAAGACAAATGTATATTACCTGGACATCCTGCAATGCCAGGCCCATAAAAGTTTGATGAATGAATGCTATCTTCTCTAGTGGGTCATGCCAACGTGCTTCCTTGCCTCCTAGTGGGACATCGTGTGTGTGCATTGCTAGTTTGCTGAATGGATACTTCCTCCCATAGGTAATGTGATTAAGGTTTCCCTCCCTCCCACTTGGATTTTTACTGTTGCTGTTGTCCTTGGTTCTGTGTGTGTATATGTGTGTGTGTGTGCACATCTTTGGTTGGCTAGCACATCCTCCTGAGACGAGATACTTGGGGGAGGGGTTGCACTTGTTACCATTAATCAAAGGAGCCGCATCAGTGCAAGAACACGCTACGGAACATGAAGATGGGGACTTTCCTTTCCCTTGATTTCACAGCGCCGCCATGGTGATAGTTAGAAGCTACAAAGCCTTGAAGTTGAGTGGGGAGGCTGAAGGTCAGCCACGTGCAATAGGTCTGGTCCAAGGGCAGTTCAAATGCTGTGGATCTGAGCTTTGTATTGTGCTGGGAAGTGCAAGAACGTGGAAGTTAACGAAAGGAACAATGGACAACCGTGAAAGCCACCTGGCTGACAGACTCAGTGGGTGCCCACCAGAATACGACCAGAGGTGTACCCCCTACTCCCCTCTTTGTGTCCTAAATAGCCATTTGGAGCTCAGTGCTTCCTGTACACCAGATTCTGCGCAATGGGCTCCTTGCCTGAGTCCTCGTCACCTGAGTCTTCCAGGCTGACACCAAGGGCAGGGAGGGAATGTCCCCGGAGCCCTTTGCCTTTCTCTGTGGGCACACTGAAGCTTCGCTTTCATTCCCTCTGAGAGCACATGCTCAGAATAGCTGAAATTCCCAACATTCATAAGGCGGGTAAATAACAAATTATTGAGTAACACATAAAGGCCGTTCCAGAGCCTGGGAAATGGGCTTGGAGACAGGGCTTGCGAAGCCCAGCGTCATAAATGAGCTGTGTTGTCGGGCGCACCGCTGTCCCCTCTTCCTGATCTTTCTCGATGCTGTTCCTAAAAATAGCCCATAATTAGCAGCGATCACAAAGCGCGCTCTTATGGGTGCTTAGTATATTTTAACCCTGGTGGAGTCAGTGTGCCAGGCTCTGGTTCGAATTGGTTTTCCAGTTTGGTATTCAGAGAGCTAATTCATTTCGTGGCAGGCACCACTGCATTCCTGATCAGCCCCTGACAATGAACACTGTCTGCATAACAAATGTGCCTTTCTCAGGCTGCAGCAAATCCAAAGTGATTAACAGGAAACAAAGCCTGCCGGTTTCCAACCAATACCTCCGTTTTTATTTAACCCTGCATTTGTCAGCTCCGCCCGAAAGAAAGCCTCTTGCTTACTTTTTTTTTTTTTTTTTTCCTTCTCCCTGGTGGGGAGCCCCTTTTCCTGCTGGGCTGCTCGCCCTTGAAAAGCTTCCTTCAGCACTCCACATGCAAATGATGCTCTGCTCCCTGCTTCTGACATTTAGGGAAGCAGACGCATCCAAAGGGGGCTGCATCACACCTTGTGTCCCTTGCAGCAAGCCTGGAGTCACCACGTTTCTTCCAGGACGAGAGAGATGCTCGGGTGGATGGGGAGGGCTTTAACTCTTGAAATCAAGCCTCTTTGCGGCAACAGGCTGAGGGAGGCTTGCCTGGAGACCTGGCATAAAGTCATGGCTACAGGTGCATCCCTCCTCTCCTCAGGAAACACAGAGATAATCCTATTTGCTGTGGGAGCATGGGTCCTGGTGCAGGTTGAGAGTGTGTTCAGGTTTCCCTTTTTTACACTGCCCCCTTAGCAAGTCCTCCCTTTGAAACTTTGGGGACAGTGCCCGTTTCACGGGGAAAGAGAAAAGGGAACGGAAAGACAGACGCCCCTCTCTGCTTCCGTAAGCAGTCCAAAGCACTCTGTTTTTCACAGATCCCATGCCTTCTCATTTGGGCTCATGAAAACATGTCAAAATCTCCTCTGATCTGCTCCAGAATCGTCTTTTCAAAACCCATCTTTATTGCAAGAAATATCATTGATGGTGCAGGGACTGGGTGGGCAAGGACCTTTTAAAGCTATTAAAGCAGCTCTATAGCCTATTATCGCTGGTGGCACCTCTCACGGTCTAGAGATTTTCCTAATTGAGAGTGAAAGCCAAGACTTGTTACAGGCACCTCGTGGAAATGGACAGTGTTACTTATGTTCACGTTGGTGTCCTAGTTTCCAGTGAAGTAGGGACCATGCTATGGAGGTTTGGAAAAGACAAAGCACTACCAAGTTTGTCTGGCACCTTACTGTATCTGTTGGCTTGCTCGGTTTTGCTTTTCTGTTTTTCTGTTGCCTCTTCTGTAAAAAGGATTTGAAGTGACCTCCGTAAAGAGGAATATAAAAGAAATAGCACAGCATAAACATGGAAAGGCCTTGGGAGCAAATATGCTAACCAACAATATTAAATTTTCCCCTTAACCCTGCATCAGGGGCAAAAAAAAAAAAAAAAAAGGAGGGAGAGTGAGGATTTATTCACATTTTTTGTTATCAGGGAAGATGCAACAGGGCTGTGTTCCTCCTCATACCTGGGATGTCCTCCAAACATATGTTTTATGTTAAGTGCACTGGGAACTTGATTTGGGTTCTTGATTCTTATCATCTCAAACTGGGCAGGTTGTTTGGTTTTATGGTATCTGTATTTTTGATGTCACACCGTCAAGACAAGAAGAGTTTTCCACGTTGGCTAGAATTTATTGAGTTCAAGTATTCAGTTATTAGAGTCTCCACGTTTGTGGGCCTTATTCCTTGGCTGCTTTTCCCCACATTTTTCCTTGTTTGGGCTTTTTTTTTTAACTGTACAAACCAATGACAGAGCAAAATTGCTGTGTATAAAAACCAGCATACAAGGGGCGCCTGGGTGGCTCAGTCGGTTACGCATCTTGATTTTGGCTCAGGTCATGATCTCTGGGTTGTGGGATCGAGCCCTGTGTTGGTCTCCACGTTCATTGGGGAATCTGCTTTAGGTTCTCTCCTTCTGCCTCTCCCCCCTCCCGTTGTGCACACACGCTCTTTCTCAAATAAATAAATCTTAAAAAAAAAACACAAGCATACAAGCAAGGTAAATATTCTTTTTGGACTCAAACCAAACCTAGTCATATAACAGTGATGCATTCCCTCATCCATGGCTTTTCTTTTTAAGAAGTGGAATATAATCTAGGAATATTCTGTTTACAAATCCTGCGTGAGATGAAGGGACACCCAGAAATTTGGGTCGTCGGTTCAAACAGGCACAGAACTATGCACATGCAAAGAACAAAGATTCTGTGGCCCCTTAAGAATTCAGAGCCAAGAAAACCGCTTAGGGCAGGCTTATTAAAGCCTCATATCAAATGAGGATACTCCTTGACGGGGCATCCTCTAGGAGTGAACTTCTCAAAGCAGTGGACAGAGTTAGGAAAACATGTCAGAAGTTGCATTGTGTTTCGGTGAATAAGTGTGTTCCCCACTTGTTCATTCTCTCACCTGATGATGCTAAACTGCTCTGCGAACTCTCTTCAGTTGTAGACAGAGAAACAACGGACTGAGAAATTAAATAGCTGGCCAGAGCATCCTAAATATTGGGGAAAAAAAAAAAACAGAGACTGGAACTCTAGAGCATGAATACGGCTCCATATTTATTCCCCCCTGATTTGGGAAGTAAATCAACCCATAATTGGTAACACAGCAACAATGTGCTAGACATCACCAATATTCCATATCGTCTTCCTCATTTGGGATGTATGAAAGTATCCATTTTCCATGCACAGAGAAAACCCACACCCACTGAATTAACCAACCCGTGTAAAGGAGGAAGGGGTCCAGACTGTAATCTGCTAATTATAATTCAAAACTTAAGCAGTGGAAATATTCAGACATGTTGGCAAATATTTATTGTCAAGAATATTCACTGAGTACTGTTTATATTAGGCAGAAAGAATGGGAAGACCCAAATGTTGTCCCCACCCCCCCAAAAGGAACAGTTAAATACAAAATGGGCTTGTTTTGTTTTAAAATCGTATATACAGGTATTTAACTATACTTTCAAATCATGATTCACAATGTGGGAAGATGCACAGGAGGTAGAATTAAGTGAACACATTGCAAGTGATGAAGTTGTGTGGAGGGCATCAGTTCCGAAGTTGTAAAGTCCTCCGGAGGACTTGCTTAAAATGGGGACTGCCCCTCGCCACCCTCGGGGTGTCCGATTAAGTAGGCCTCACGTGGGAAACAAGAATTTACACTTCTAACAAGTTCCCAGCTAATGCTGATGCTATGGGCCCAGGGACCCCACTGAATTAAACAAGTATGTATCAGGAGTGTTAACAGAGACAACCTGCCTTGTAGGACCGTCCTTGTCCACACTGGGTGGTGACAGAACTCAGTGGGGTACTTTTAAAAAATAGCAGTGTCCAGTGGCAATGTGAGGTGGTGCAGCCACTGTCAAAAAAGTTTGCCATTTCTTCAATAAATTAAAAATGCAATTAGCCTATGATTCTTCAGTTCCACACCTAGGCACAGATCTAAAAAGAATGTAAACAGGTGTCCAAACAGAGGTATGCCAGCAAGCATTCATAGCCGTGCTAGTCACCATCGGCAAAGGTCGAAGACAGCCCATATGTCCATCAACAGACTAACGGATCCACAAAATGGGGTCCAGCCCCTCTGTGGGATAGTACTGGGCCATAAAGAGCAGTAACCTTCTGACACCTGCTAGAGTGTGGCTGATCCTTGAGAGCCTCAAGCTGAGTGAACAGAGCCGGACACAAAAGACCACATATTGTATGATTCTATGCATATCAAATGTCCAGAATGGGAAGATGCATAAAGACAGAAAGCAGTTTACTTGGTTGCCGGGACGAAGCTGAGGTCCGGGGGCACCAGGTACAGAGTTTCTTTGGGAGCCATGCAATGTGCAAAAACAAGGTCGAGCTCATGCTTGTGAATGTGCTAGAAGCTATTAGGTTGTACATTTTTAAATGGTTACTTTTATGTTCTATGAATGTCACCCCCGATTTAAAAAAAAAAAATGTCCAGACAGTGCTCTAGAGATACTGATTTCATCGTTCTGGGACCTGGCTGTTTTCTTTTATTTAATTTTTTAAACATTGATTTATTTATTTTAGAGAAAGAGATGGAGAGAGAGCGAGCAGGAGGAGAGGCAGAGGGAGCATCCCAAGCAGACTCCCGATGCGGGACTCGATCCCACGACCCCAAGATCATGATCCGAGCTGAAACCAGGAGTCAGATGCTTAACTGACTGAGCCACTGAGGCACTACTGAGTTAGTTTAAAAGCTTTTCAGGTGATTATAATGTGCAGCTGTGCTTGACTTGGTGGGGATTCAAACAACAGTAACTAAGGATGGACGATACCGGGTGGTTCAAATGAAGGAGGCACAAAGCATGGGAAGACAGAAGCTGCAACTTTCGTGGGTGGTCCCCATCCCTTTGCTTCTCAGTGTCTATGGACCAGCAGCATCAGCCCCACCTGGGAGCTTGTCAGAAAGGGGCACTCTCCAGCCCCATCCCCAGGCCTCCAGAATGATAATCCGCCTTTTTTTAAAAAAAGATTTTATTTATTTATTTGACAGAGAGAGAAAGAGCGAGAACAGGAACACAAGCAGGGAGAGTGGGAGTGGGAGAGGGGGAAGCAGGCTTCCAGCCAAGCAGGGAGCCCGATGTGGGGCTCGATCCCAGGACCCTGGGATCATGACCTGAGCCGAAGGCAGACGCTTAACGACTGAGCCACCCAGGCGCCTGATAATCTGCCTTTTAATAACATCGTGCAGCCCTTCCAACATCGTATTTCATGCAATGCAGGTGTGTGGGAGGTTGTTATTCTCCCGAGACAGACAGTTTCTACTGCCCAACACATTTGGGAAGTGCTGGTTGGAAACTTGTAAACCACATTCATACGGTTCTGTATCTCTGAGCTTTTGAGGAGCTCCTGCATCTGACAGCCTTCCATGAGTGTTGTAGCATTTGGCTTGCAGTCGAATCACAAACCGTTTGAAAAATGGAACTCCTTTTAAAGGAACACGTGACAATTCTGAGGGGCACTGGTCTTCTACAAGGATAACTCTGCTCCAGGACAGTTCTGAATCTTCTGCACCTGCTCCATCCAAAGTAAAGCTTCAGAAACCACCTTGAATTTGGTAAAAACGTCAAGAGCGACCCTCAGTGCCCATACCCAGAGAGACCGAATCAGAAACTATGGTTTCTGACATAGACGAACCACAGACTTCACTAAAGTGTGGTCTTAAAACAAGGGGGAGTTTGGGAAAAGGGGCAGGATCCCTTCATAACATGGCTCTTTGTCATCCTAACCCTTGGACTGTTCAGAGGTTTCAACCCTACTGTCAAGGTAAGCTGGGAAGACAGCACACCCATACTGAGCATGTTCCTGAGAAATTCTCAACTTTCCAGTTAACTCCAAGCATTGCGGACTTTTCTACCAAATCTTTCCAGGCAACACTGGAAACGCCCAAGGAAAAGTGTAATATGTGTTTTTGAAGTCCATCTTGAGATGACTCCATTTCTATAAATAATAAAACTACCCAAACAGGAAAGAAAGTTCATGAACTTGTGGAGGGAAAGTCAACAGCCCTCTTTGTCCCATCAATGAACTTTTTTTTTTTTTGCCCCTCTGTATTTCCGTGAAAGTCTGACAAGCCACACTCAAATTTGTTTTTCTGGAAATGGCTGGAAATATCAATGTAATTTTTAACCCGTGTGAAATATTCAAGAAGTAGGATGCATGTGAACCTCTGAGGTCAAACATGAAATTGGTCCCAGTATTGAAGTGATGAAAAATGATTTTCCCCATTGTGTCTATCAGTCTGTTATTATGAGTTCATAGATGGGATTCTGACTCTGTCTGCAACCCCTCCGACCAGAGGTGCCCTTCACTTTCACATCTCTGCAAGACTCATGAATTGATTAAAATAACCATTTTTAGAAAAATGAGAACAGATTTTTTTCCCCATTTAATAGAATCAAAAGAATTCCCACCCATGCCCACACACTTCTGAACTCAGTTAAACTGATTTCCATAGACTTAAGAGGTAGAGAACACAAGTGATTCACAAACTGTGCACAGGAACGAGCGAGCAAATTGACTAGCAGCCTGCCATTGCATAACCATTGGTCAGGTTCTGAATGATTTAGAAAGTGACATTCCATCCTTAATGCAGGTGGGCACAGTGTGAGTGAAGTGTAGCCCGAAATATTGTTTGGGAGGAAACAGCCCCAACTTAAATGCTGGCAATCCATCCATCCGCGCTCTCTTTTCTTCCTTGCTGTCATCACACAAAGACATCTCTTACAGGTGAAGTTAATTTGTGATAGAGAATGTGCCACCATGTGATGAGTGTTAACGTTTTTGGTAAATGTTAGAGACGAACTTATGACTCTATCAGGAAGCCCTAAAAACAAACATGGTGCCTGCGTCCAACCTTATCTGCCTCTGTGGTCTTGAAAAACTATCTCCGCACTCTGGGTCTCTGATTCCTTACCTCCAAACAAGGGTCAGCAAACTTTTCCTGTAGAGTACGGTTAGTAAGTGTGTTCGGCTTTTTAGGCAGTGCAGTCTCTGTCACATAGACTCAGTTGTGCTATTGTAGAGCAAAACCCACCATAATACATAATGACAATACATGAATGAGTATGGACAGATTTGCCCAGCGTGTCATAGTATACCCATCTTTGGACTCACTCTCCCAGGTCTTATTAATATCCTCTGATGGGAAGGCAAGGATAGAGGGAAATTCAGAATTTGCTTGAGCTCTTTCATCTCCCTTCACAGGAGACAGCTCCCTTTTGTCAAGGAAAAGACCCAGAAGGGGGGAAATATGCCATCAAAATAGAGCCCATACAATGGGAAAGATGTATCTACATCACTCAGTCACATGTCCTTTAAACTTGTCATGCCCAAGGCAGACTGAAGGAAACCATCTGTACAACAGAATGTGCCTCTAATTTATCTTCCTTTTAGATCACTTGGGTTCCACAGGTGAAAAGACCCCAGCAAATGCTGGGAAACTGTTTCCTCATATTGGTTCTCTCTAGCCATCCCAATTGCTGTTTATTTAACTCTGACCGAGAGCCCAGCTGCCAGGCTGTCCCGGAATCCTGTCCAACAGACTCAGTGAGTTTGTGATGGTTCTCTAAAGCAGCCCTCCAAGCCACAAGAAGATGCTGCCGTGATCACAAACCTTTGCAATTTTCTCAAATACAGTAAAACTCAGACAATGAAAAAGACAAACTCACAACACAGGTGATCAGATGAGAGCCTCCCTGACAACATAAACAAGAAGCAAATAAGAGAGGAGAAGAAGAATCCTGATTTTTATTTTTGAATCATGGAATTGAAATGGAGACTCCTGACAGCCTGCCTTGTTTTCGTCGGTGTCTCGGTGATAAAGAGTCACAGGTTTCCTCCCGCCTGCCCCTGTGGATTAATGAAGGGCGAGACAGGCATTGCAGAGCTGCAAAGCGGAATGACCTTACCTGATAAGATTGTTCTTCCTTCTCCGCTGAAGGTGAGCAGGGCATTCAGGACGCGGCCGACTTTTCCCCATACCTTAATGAGAAAAACTGACCTGCTTATTTACCAGCTGTCTCCTTTGTTTCTAATCCAAATAATTTCTGCAGAATCTTTGTCTTTTTACACGTCCAAATCAGGCTGGAGCCCCTCAAGTATGGCTTATCTTTGATAAACTACAGGGGATCAGGTTGGAGGGGTAACCCAGGCTTTCTGGGACACTCATGAAATGGGAGCACACATTTATACACTGTTGCACACCCATTCTTAGGAGTATGGGGATAAGAATGTGACAGCTCAAGCTCTATGCTGGTCTAAGTGGCTCTTTTTCTATACTGGAAAACTGTGGTACTGTACTCTAGCATATCATGTTTAATGGAGGGCAGCCTGTCCTGGTTTCAACAGGGTGGCCACTTTTCTGGGATGAAAACAATGCAAAAAAACAAACAAACAAAAAAAACCCTCAGCCCACAAAAAGTCATTGCTTACCTGTGATGAGCTAGCTTTCTACCTATAGAACTTGTACAATAATGTTCTGCCATTGTGAACATCCTGTTCAAAATTATTCCATTAAGCCAACATGGGTGCATGTTAGTTAGAAGGGAATGAGCTCTACTGGGTGTAAAAAAAAAAAAAAAAAAAAAAAAACCCAAAAAGCAAAAACTAGAATCTCAAATTAATTCCAGCAGTCTAGATACTTTTGATGAATTTTCTGTCAATGATTAGATCCTGCAATTTTTATCTTAAAGAGAATTCTAAAGGTAATAATAGCCAACATCAATGTACCCAGCACCATTCAAAGGAAATAACCTATAATTACTTACTCAATCCTTCCTATAAACCTGAGGCAAAAATCATCATTATTACCGTTTTAGCTAATCTACTCAAGCAGACACAACAAGCAAGTGCTGAAACCATTAGAACCAGGCAGTGTGGCTTTGGGTGCATGTTCTTATATCCTACATCATATTGGATGGAAACAGTTTCTCCACCTTGGCACCACTGACATTTGCAGTAGATGATTTTTTTGTTGTGGGGGATGCCCTGTGCATTACAGGATGAGGATCAATGTCCCTGGCCTTTACACACTAGATCCCAATAGCAACCCCAACACCACGAATTTCTCCCAGTTGTGACAACCAAGAACATCTTCAGACATTGCCAAGTGTCTCTAGGACGGGGAGGGGGAAATGGGAATGCAAAATTGCTACTGTTTGAGAAGCATGGATTTAGTATATGGTTCTTCAACACCAGAGGGTTGGAAGGTCAGCTGTGTCCATGGGTCAGGCAGGTGGTGTAAAGACATGAGTAGGTTCACTGTAACAACGGAGGTTCAGCTGATGGTACTATTAATCTAACTACCATTAAGTTTGGGACAACGCAGAGAACAAACAAAATGATTTGCAAGGGTTATCTGTGGCCCATGGATTGCCGTTTGGCCCATGGGTGATTCCTTGGACTGTAGCAGGATTTCTCCACTGTGACCCTTTGAAATTTGGGGCTGGATGAGTCTTTGTTGTGTGTACGTGTGGCAGGGCTGTTCTCTGCATTGTAGGGTATTTAGCAGTGTCCTTGACCTCAACCTGACGAATTCCGGTACCACGTCCTCCCATTAATAACAACCCAAAATGGGTCCAAACATTGCCAAGTGTCCTCAGGGAGGGCAAAATTGCCCCAGGTGGAGAACCACTGGTCATGAACCCCATGAATTTGCCAACATTTAGTTATTCTTGACCTGTACAAATGGCAATTTCAAGTGATCCAATCTAACAGTCCCTCAGAGGTCCCTCAGATGTGGCTTGGCTGATAGGTGAATTTTTCAGATGGAGGAGAGGAGCAGTAGGTGGTGTAAATGTGAAGTGGAGTCCGGTGAGGCCCAGTCACATCCAGCAACTCCAAGGTGTGAACAGTCTCCAAGGCACTGATGGACAGAGGCTCAGAGCAAAGTTGCTTAAAAACTCAAGACCAAAGAGTGCGCATCCCCTTTGTCATTGCTCAAGAAGGCCACTCCATTATTAAATAGAGCTTCCAAGACATTTGGGTGATTTCTAATGCACTCCAGAGCTGTGCCATAGAAGCTGGTTCTGAGCCCATCTGTGCTTCATGGATAAACGTGAAAAGACTGTAGCCCTATATTCCAAGGTCAGTAAAGGGCAGCTGCTATTAAGGGTGAAGTGGCTTCATCCTGTCTTCATTAGGAGCAAGGTGAGCCCATTAAAATGGGCTATTATTTCTGCCAGGCTGTGTATTCCACATTCACCACCAACTAATGAGGAAAATAAAATAGAAAGTAGCTCCCCTCCGGTGACGTCTTCATTCAGGACGATGCAGGGCCTCATTAATGAACTAGTTCCATAATAAAGCAAGAATTTGGACACATGGCAGGACTGATACCAATGAGCCCTTTCTCTGGCAGGTGAATGGTAAGTAGTAATGACACTTGGTTTTGAGTTTGTTAACAGTGGGCCCAACACATGTCATTGTTGGCCAGATCTAGCTACACTAAATAACTATTCCACAACCTTCCAGTGCTGGGCCATTGGAGTATATTTTTTCTATTTGAAATGTAACATTTGTTTGGAAAAGACAAAGTGAAGAAAAATCTCACAAATTCTTGACAAAATTTTTTATATATTCTGACAATTTTTTAAATGGCATATGCCATTTTTATTTTTTAGGATATATTTATTTTTGTTTGAGAGAGAAGGAGTGTGGGGGGGTGGAGGAGGGCATGGGGTGGGGATCTCAAGCAGACTCCCCACTGAGCACAGAGACAGACACAGGGCTCAGTCTCATAACCCTGAGATCATGACCTGGGCTGAAATCAAGAGCGGGACACCCAACTGATTGAGCCCCCTAGGTGCCCCCATATGTCATTTTAATGGTCATATCACGCATGTGCCTCCATCCAGTTAAAGGCTCTTCTTTGTTGCTGTTTTTGAAAACAGCTTTATTCCTTTTTTATTGTAATTAAACATGTTATTTTGAGATAATTAGACCTAGAGTTTCGAGAAATAAGAGATGTCACATGTACCATGTATATAGTTTCCTACAATAGTAATATTTTGCAAAAGTGTAGTACAACATCACAACCAGGATATGGACATTGATACAGTCAAGATGTATCATATTTCCATCACCACCAAGAAATCTCGTGGTAGCCATCAAGAGTTGGATGCTCTACCAACTGGGAAAGCCAGACACCCCTCATGGTGGTTTTAATTTGCATCTCTGGAATAGCTAATAAAGTTGAACATTTTTTCATGTTCTTATTTGCCATATTTTCACTTCTTCAGTGAAATGTCCGTGTATGTCTCCTGAACTTAGTCTCATTGGATTGTTTGCTTTTCACTGTTGTTTTGAGGGTTCTTTATATCTTCTAGATACAAGTGTTTTGTCAGATATATGGTTTACAAATATTTTCTCCCACTCTATAGCTTGTCTTTTTACCCTTTAATAGGATCTTCCACAAAGCCAAAGTTTTGTATCTTGACCAAGACTAATTTATCAATGATTTCTTTTATGGTTTGTGCTTTTGGTGTCACACCTAAGAATGGTTTTATTTCTTCCTTTCTGACCTGTCTTTTACTTTCTTATTGCACTAACTAGAACTACCAGCAAGTTGGGTAAGATGATGAGAGTGGACATTTTTGCCTTGTTTCTCTATCTTAGGGCAAAACATTCAGGTTTGCACCATTAACTATCCTGTTAGCTGCAAGTATATAGCTGTCCTTTATCCAGCTGAGAAAGTTTCCCTGTTTCTGCTTTTCTGAGATATTTATCACGGATGGATGCCGATCTGTCTTTTAATTGGTATATTTAGACCATTTACATTTAATACAATTTTTGATATGTTAGTGCTTAATTATGCCACTTTTTTTTTAACCTGTTTTTCATTTCTCTGTTTTCTATCTCCTGCCTTCCTGTGGGTTACTTGAAGTTTATTTAGAATCTCATTTTAGTTTATCTACAGTGATTTTACTGTGTCTTTTTGTATAACTTTTTGGTGGTTTCTCTAGATATTATATGTTCATAACTATCCCACAGTCTACTTTTTTTTTTTTTAAAGATTTTATTTATTTATTTGACATAGAGAGACACAGCGAGAGAGGGAACACAAGCAGGGGGAGTGGGAGAGGGAGAAGCAGGCTTCCCGCTGAGCAGGGAGCCCGATGCGGGGCTTGATCCCAGGACTCTGGGATCATGACCTGAGCCGAAGGCAGACACTTAACGACTGAGCCACCCAGGCGCCCCTCCCACCATCTACTGATGTCTCCATTTTATCAGTTTTAGTATACAAACTTTGTCTCCCTTCACCTTCTCCCTTTTATATTAAAATTATCTTAAGTATTTTTTCAGCAGACACCAAGAATGACATCAGACAATGTTCTGGTTTTTGCTTCAATCCTCAAATATAATTTAGAAAACTCAAGGGGAAAAAATATTTACCCATATTTTTGCGTATTGTATTTTTTCCTTCCTGATGTCCTAAGATTTCTTCTTTTACCATTTCCCTTTTATTTAGAGAATTTATTTTAGCCATTATTTGATGTAGGCCTGCTAATGACAGATTCTCTTAGATTTCCTTCATCTGAGAATGTCTTAATTACCTTTCTATTCCTGAAGGATATTTTCACTCAATATAGAAATCTGCATTGACAGCGTTTTTTTTTTTCTTTCATTATCTGAAAAATATTGTGCCACTTTCAAATGGCCTTCATGGTTTCTTGTGAGAAATCTGCTGTCATTTGATTTTTTTTTTCCCACCTCATGGGTAAGTTGCTTTTTTGTTTTTTGGGTGTTTTTAAATTTTTTAGTGTGTGTGTGTGTGTGTGTGTAGCTACTTTCAAGATTTTTCCTCCTGCGTGTTTAGCTTACTTTCAGAAGTTTAATTAAGATGTGTCTTGGCATGGATTTAATGGGGTTCATCCTCTTTGGTGTTCATTCAGCTTCTTGAATTATTCTATGTTCAAACTGGAGAAATTTTCAGCCATTATTTCTTTTAGGATTTTTTTCAGCCCCTTGTCTCTTATCCTACAGAGAATTTGCCAGTTGTGATATCTCTAATTGGGAAATGCAGCTCACATGGTATGGACAAAGAAAGAGTCTGGTCTCTTCTTGGCTACACCTGTGTGAATCTTATATGGTCCTCATACATAAAATATTTTGCTATGTCACCTTAGTCTTCTCTTGCTAATTTTTGAAGGTCTTAACTAATAAGATTACTCATTAATTTCAGATGGACTTTAGAAAAAATTACATGTTCCTAAAAATATCCATTGAGGGTTTTTATTGTCATTATATAAATCTACAACATATTTGGAAATTTTTCCAAATGGAAATAATTAAAATATTCATATTTCGAATCCTGAAACATGTTTTTTTGTTTGTTTGTACAAGTCTAATTTTATATTGCTTAGTGAAGTTTTTTTATTATTCTAGATAGGTTTTAATATATTTCCTATTAAGGTTATGTCTAGATTTTTTTTTTGTTTTAATTTCTATTGGGATAGGCCCTTTTTAGATAATATTTTAAAACTAGTTGTTTCTTGTGCTTAGGAGAACTGCTGTTTTATTATATTTATTTTGTATTCAGCCATGTATTAATATTTCTAATTAATCCTATTTGTTTTTCAGTAGGATTCAATATTTTTTCAGAATATTTTGTATATTTCCTGCTTCCTACTACAGATTCCCAAAATTCAGCTACAAAACAGATTAACGTATATTCTGAAAGATGCCTAGTAAACATCAGTGCCCATTGTCAATAATTTTAGCAAATGCCACATTTTACTTTCCCACCTGTTGATTCAAAATTTCACCATATCATATTAAAGGCTTAGAGAAGCCTTCCATTAAACAGCCTTGCTTAACCTCACTTAACGCAGTGTTCTCCATTTATAAGTCATACATATCAAAAACTCATGAGAAATGCATAGGAGTCTTGCATGAGTTGTACTTAGGAGACAAAGCATTTATCTTCTTAAAATATAAAGAAATCTTACAAAGTAGTTCAAAGATGAACTCCCCAGTAATTCAAGGGGCAGCTAACAGAAGTAATGCAAATGACCACCACACCATTTTCACCCATCAAATTAACAAACCAAACCATGGTGGTATCAAGTTGCCTTTTTTCCTGACATTCCATTAGATGGAGTGCAAAGAGCTGATTTGCACTGAAATTTGAATTCTTTATAATTGCTTATGATTCTGGTTGCCCAGCCTCGGATGAGGAACCATCTGCCTTGCATTCTGCTCTATGAGCAGTTTGCCTCATCAATCTGTCAGCTCCATTGCCTTAGCAGGGATCTCTCTGTTGTTACAATTCTATTCTCTGATGCTTGCCTGGACTGATTGCTTTCCAGAGGTCAAGCGAACATATGGGTTATTTTACTGGTTCAAATGCCCACTGGGTGTTAAGATGAAAGTTTTGCAGCACTCTAGGTGCATGGACTAGGTGGATGTAGATCATTTTCTAGCTATCAATACCATGAAAAAGTGTTGTAAGAATTATAGAGAGAGAAAGACAGCTAATAATTTCCTATTTGTGGGTTGGTTGGAAATGATAGACCTCTCTGGAGGAAGCACCATGGTGCCAATTCAGAGCCCCCATTTTTTCTAAGCACCATTGGCAATGAACAGGATATACCCTTTCTTTCTTTCTGGAAGACAATATGTGAAGAGGTATAAAAATATCCATGACTTTTGGCCCATAGTTAATTACCCAGAAAAATATTCAGAGATGCCAACCATAATTTAGGTCAAGAAAATTCATAACCAAATTACCTAAAATAGCCAGGAGAAACTCCATGATGCTCAGTAGTAGGGAAATAATTATAAAATGTATAAACATGATAAAACATATAAATTATGATATATGCAGAGGTTATATAATTATATAGATCAGGGGTCAGCAGACTCTTTCTGTAAGAAGCCAAAAAGTGAAAATTTCAGGCTTTGAGGGTCATATAGTCTCCATCACAATTACCTAACTGCCTTTGTGGGGCAAAAAAGGCCATAGTCAATACATAAATGAATGACATGGCTCTGTTCCAATAAGACTTTATTTATGGACACTGAAAGGGGAATTTTATATCATTTTCATGTGTCATAAACAGTTATTCTTATTTTGATTTTTCAAGCCATTCGATTTCAGTGTGAAAACTACCCTTAACATGTGGGCTTTGTGAAAACAGATGGTGGTCAATATTTGGCCCATGAGTTCTACTTTACGGACTCCCAATATAACTAATAAAATCACATTTTGAAACACTATTTTACATGGGGAAATGCTCACAACATAATATCAAATTTTTTAAAAAGGAGAATCTAAAACCATTATTGTGTATGCCCCCATTTTGTAAAAATAAGGAATATAAAAAGGACTTGAAAGAAATACCCAAAAATGTTAAAATGTTTTTCTCTGTAGGGTGGCCTTTGAATGATTTTTATCCCCTTTGTATGCTTTTCTTTGTTTGCTGAGTGTTTTATAATGAGTGAGCATTATTTTTATAATAAGAAACAGTACTTTGGAAAATAGTATTCTAAAAAAATTTTTCTCAAGCTGGTTCTTTCTTCTGCTCTTTTAAGGATACATTTTCCATATTTTGAAATTTATTTCCTTTCCATCATTGTTTCCTTCTTTCAGGGATGTTTGTCTTCTATTTTGAGAACATTCCTCATTTTTTCCCTTTCCCCATCTCCCTCCCCATGATCTTTCTCATGTATGACATTTTTCAAAGTTCTATTTTGAGCCAAAAGGGAGAAAATATTAAATATATTCATTATATTGGAAATGAAGGTAGAAAAGTATACTGTGCTTTCAAGCCCCACTGATTTAATTTTAATGTTTTGTGAATCAAGAGATTCCTCAATGGTGTGACCATGACATTTTCAGTGGAAAATTTAATCGTACCAAAAATGATTAAAAATAGATCTTTTCATAATGGATACTGAGCCCTTCTTAGACCATTGGGTCAAGGTTCCCTTATCCTAGGGGCAGGAAGAATGGCTATATGCAGCTTAATGGGCTTTATGCGCATTTCTCATTTTGCTCATGAGGAACACACCAGGACTACCCATCTAACCTGAGTAGATGGGTATTAAAAAGATCCTATCTTTTTAATGTGATCATCACTGTCCTTCTGCAGACGTTCTGCCATCACATCGGCCAGGAAAAGGAGGCAACATGGCCACCACGCTGTGTGGCTCTCTACTCCAAACCCATCTGCATCTCAATCTCACTGCTCATAGGAAGTCCTATGAGAGTATTTTTCACATTCAGTCTGAGGATAGACTCATGGGTCAGACAGGTATACCTGGAGCATCTTGAAGTTGTCCAGTGGAATGACATAGCTGGTTATCCCCCTCACAAATCTTTATGAGTACCTGCTTTGCAACACATACTCTTCTAAAGGCTAGAAATTCAGGGATGGAGAAGATGGACAATGCAGCTGCCCGCCTCATGCAAGCACACTCTCTAGAGTGGCCTGGAATTAACTGTAATCAATAAGGGGATT
This sequence comes from Neomonachus schauinslandi, assembly GCF_002201575.2. Taxonomy (NCBI): domain Eukaryota; kingdom Metazoa; phylum Chordata; class Mammalia; order Carnivora; family Phocidae; genus Neomonachus; species Neomonachus schauinslandi. The sequence continues at coordinate 122,535,300 of NC_058419.1, forward strand.
GTGGGCTCAAAGTGGAGAAGCAGCAGTACAGTTGGCATTGAGAGTTGAGGAACTCACATAAATAGAAGAACAGGCCACGTGTCCATGATTGTGCCAGAAAAAGTGTCGAGAGGATTGCAAATGACGGAGGATGTTGGGAGTCCATTCTTGATGACCAGACACTTGGTATGGTGCTTCTTGGGAAAACCATGCATTGTAGGTCCCCTGCAGAATGGCCTAGTCCCGGGTCTTTCATGCCATTGTAGAGGGGAAGCCACGAAGGAGGAAACAATAGGGCTCTGCAGGAATAGTTCATTCCAAAGAGTTTATACCACCTCACCCCATACCATGTGCTAGGCCTTCCTTAGCACTTCACATGCACTTTCTCACTGAGTTGTCCAAACAACCATATGGGGTTAGTATTGGCTTTACCCCATCTGTATTAGTCAGGGTGGGCCAGAGAAATAGAACAAACAGGATATGTGGATGGGTGGGTGCATGGAGGACTGGGTGGGTGCGTGGATGGATGGATAGATAGATTTATTACAGGAATTGGCTCACACAGTGATGCAGACAGGGAAGTCCCATGATCTGCTGTCTGCAAGCTGGAGAACCAGGTGGTATTGCCTGAATGTATGAAATTCATATATTAAAATCCTAACCAACAGTGTGATAGTATTAGGAGGTGTGATCCTTGGGAGGTGATTAGGTCTTGAGGATGGAGCCCTCATGAGTGGGATTTGTGTCCTTATAAAGGAGACCTTACAGAGCCCCCTCACCCTTTCTGCCACATGAGAATATAGCAAGAAGCCTCAGGCTATGCACTAGGAAAAGGGCTCTCTCCATATCTCTGCCATGCTTGGACGTAGACTTCCCGTAACTGAGAAATAAATTTTTGTTACTTATACCCAGTTTGCAGTATTTTGTTAGAGCAGCCTGAATGACTAAGACCCCAAGAAAGCCAGTGTTGTACTTCAGTCCAAGTCCTAAGGCCTGAGAACCCCAAGCACTGGTATCCAAGGGCAGGAGCACATGGATGTCTCAGCTCAACAGAGAGAGTGAATTTGGTCTTCTTTGCCTTTTTGTTCTACCCAGGTCCTCAGTGCACTGCGTGATGCCCACTCACATTGGTGTGGAGCACATGTTTCCTTCAGTCTGTGGATTCAAATGCTAGTCTCTTTCAGAAACACCCTCACAGACACACCCAGAAGTATCGTTTCACCAGCTCTCTGGGCATCCCTTAGCTCAGTCATGTTGACATATAAAATTAACTGTCACACCATCCTGGACATGAAGGAACCGAGTCCTGGAAAGAAAAACAAACTTATCCTTGTTCACACAGCTGCTTAGCTGTGGAGCCAGAACCCAGGTCTACTATGGCTGCTCCAATCCATGTTTGCATGGATTGCATTCCTATGTCATAAGAATGACATAACCCATGACTTTGCAATGTGAATCAAACACTCTCTCAATCCCATTTCTCCATTAAAATATATTTCAGTCCAATCTGTTGATCTTAAATTGTTAGTGCATGACAAGTGTGAATGGTAGTTAGGCTATTTATTTAATGCTGAAATGTCTCTTATTAAAAAGGCATGTTCTAATGGCATAAGGACCTCTATGTTAAAAATAAGGGAGAACAAATGTAAGAAGGAAAGCAGATAAGAATATCCTTTTGCCCATGAAGCTTGCCTACCTTAACGGAGAAGCTTACTGGACTTTTAAAATGAGCACTGATTTCCAACATGCAGCTTGGCTTTAGAAAGGGTCTTTCCTGACCTTGGCGATTTTGCCTTGATATAAGTGGAGTGCCTTGATATAAATTGATAGAGGAATTGACATGAACCATGGTCACGAGTATAAAGCTTCCACCAGCATGCAGTTGTGATGAATTCCATCTCTGCCAGAGTAGCTTCTCATGACTCCCGTCCTGAGGAATGTTTGCAGGGTCTCTCATTTAACAGGAGGAATGAGTTCCACTGGAGCCTTAGCAAACCAATCATGTCTGACTCTACCGTGTTCAAGGGCTGATGCTTGCCCCTGAAGTCATCATCTACCCACGGGGGTCACATTTCTTCCCTTCAGTCTCAGTGCTTATGATCATTCAGGACGATAAAAACCTTAGTGGGCTGTGGTTGCTCAGAACCTCCAGGACTCAGAAGAAAGAAAATCAAATCTCCATGCCCAACCCGGAAACTGGCTGACAGCTGGGAGTGGAATGTATTTACTCCCACTGGGTGATAAGAAGGACAGCTATATAAGTGTGAGTGTTTTCTCCCCTTACATAATAAGTTGCTTGATGTGGAACCCGTCTTGACTGTGCTCCCGAAAACACTTTGCAGAGCTGTCACATCACCTTGCAGTTGGATCCTCCAATCTCCAGAAGTTCACCTAAAAAACCTAGATGAATCCTCGATCAATAAAGAAAATGCAACAACACAAAAAGGACAAGGAGAGGAAACCTTTTGTCAACCTCGCATTGTGCTTTTGGCTACTTCCTTCTGAACTGATGCCCAGGCTGCTTTGTGGACATCAAGGGCACGCAGATTGTTCAACAAGAAGGGCCCTGCGTTGCCATGGCAAAACAGGAAGCGTCCACAATGTCACAGAGCTTGTTGGCAGCTCTGTGGTAAACAAAGCAGTTAAGGCCAGCGTTTTTGCCAACAGAAGTCGACCTCTTAAAGCTGAGGACAGTGTCCTGAAGCATATGAAAGAAATTGACAAAAGGAAGGAAGGAAGGAGGGAGGGAGGGAAGAATGTATGGAAGAAAGGAAGGAAGAGAGAGAGAGAGAAAGAAGGAAGGAGGGAGGAAGGAAGGAAGGAAGGAAAACCAAAGAGAAAAATTACCTATGGATATAGGGGTCAACATATTCCATTACATGGGTTCTCAACGGGGGTCAATTTTACCCTCCGTGAACATTTGGCAATTCAGGAGTTGTTTTTGGTTGTCACAGATGGGGAGAAGGTGATGATGGTATTAGTGGGTCACAGTATAATGCACGAGACCGCTCCCTACAAAAAAAACGACTACCTAGCCCCAAACGTCAGTAGTGCCAAGGTTGAAAAACCCTGCTCTCTGCAACGAAGAGCTTTTCATGAGACCCTCCATAAGAAGTCTGACCTGTGAAAATCTCTTCCCTGTAAATCCATGCCACAGTGGCCAAAACAAAAGACTTTTGGCTGGATATTTTAAAAAGTTAAGAAAACAAATAAAAAAATGTTGCACTGATGTCAACTCCCGGAATAGTAGAGAAGTCTCCTGAAAGATTTCGCTACACTGAAGACACGCAAAGCCCCCCAAAATATGGAGTCAACTGAATGACCCAGCTCACGAGGACACAGGCAAATCAGTTGGTAAGATATGTCTATCTCTGAAGTTCCCTTGCAGAGTCTGGGAAGGAAGACGTGTGTGTCGAGCTTCTGTCCGAGGAGGGAAGCTCACAGACAAGAGCCAGGCTGAGACTGCAGGTCATCTCCTGTCTGATTAGCAGCTATGAACACCTTCTGCAGGCCTGATCTCCGTACTCACCATCACTGTGGGATGCTTCTAGGTGACACCAGCCACTTAGCCTGGGATCCCAACCCTGCAGCATGGCTCATATCCAGTGATTTCTGTAGGATGGCCCATGTCTGTGTCACACAGCCGGATGCTGCATTTCATGATGCCCTTGTCATGCTTCCCCTGCTCGCCTTGATGGGGCAGCTTCTCTTCAACCTTGCACAGACCCACGGTCATCATCTGGCTGCTGTCTCAACCATCCTATGACTGAGAGCCTGTTGGTTCCTGAGGGCGTGGCTTTAGTGAAGGTAGATGAATGCTACTCCAGAATTTTGTGCGCAAGTCTCCTTTTCTATGTGAGAACTGAGAAATGTGAGAACATTTCTATGTAGAAATGTGGTAGAAAATCCATGGTGGGTTTTGTCTCCCTCTCATATGGTGCATCATTTCATATCACCTTGGTTGGATGAAGGATGCTGTGCTAAATCTCTGCTTTGGCTGCTAGCCAAGCAAAGGACGATCTTGCTTTTGGTGTTTACTCTCATTACTATTTAACCAAGGCGGCTTGACACTGATTTTTTTTTTTTTAAGTCAGTGTATGGCCTCTGCCATCTTTCAGGTGACATAATTATTTATGAAACCAGTTCACTGGGAAATGTGCCTCTCAGTAAATCCCTCTCAGGAACAGAGAAAATAGCTCTTGATTATCCACAACATGACTATCCTAGAACATACAAGTGGTATCCATCTTAGGAATTGACTGCATCTTATCTAAAGGAGACAAGTCATCGGTGGAAGGATGGGTTGTCATTGGAGAGTCATTACATTGAATTGAATGCTAGTCCATGCAACTCAGAAACGTGGTTAAACAACCTTACTGGTTCAAAACCGGTCCTGCCTGGCATCATTTCAGAAGTTGCCACTTATTACAACCTAAAATTTATAATTTGGGGACTAATAGACATATTTAAATCAACTGCCATTGTTTTCTTGAGGAGTGACATGGGTGCCTGTCATTCATATTCTAATGTTCTAATGTAATATGTGTGGCTTTGAGAAGCTACCATCTCCTGCATAACTTTGTTTAGATTTTAGAATTGGTAAATCAAAGCAGAAGTCATAACCCCGTGCATCCCTTGCGACGATGCTTATTATACTTATCATTTCTCCTTGAGTTTTGTTCCAGTAAAAATGGTTCATCTTTGTTGTTGATGAATGTTGTCTTCCTCAGTCTGTCTACTCTGACTGGTCCCTTCCATCTAGGCTGGCCTCACTGCACATCCCTTCCTCCCACTCCTCACGGGAAGTCTCTTCCTGTCCATTCAGGCCTAATGCTAAGATTTTCATTTCAGCAGCTTTCTCCTTAATGTATGGACTCCTGTAACTTTCACTTTTCTGTTTCCTCTGCCCCATCATTTCTTGAACCTTGGCTACAAGTCCAACTTGCCTCTCCAGCACTAACTGCTGAATATTTTGGAGGGATTGGTATCATACCACTTTATTCACCTCTAACTTACATGTACCCCAAAGGCCATCAGCAATCCTGACAGAACTCTGGCCCTTCTGTGCTCCTCCAAAGAATAGTGCCAAATCCTCATCCCCCTTGCTCAGGGTACTCAAGTCCTTCTTTGTCTCCCTGTTTTTATCCCAGTAGAACGTATCCCCTACTTCAGAGAGAATAGAGAATCTATGGGGATGAGCTGCTTAGTGCTCTAACACTATACTTGTCCTTATAAACTCTGTTGGGATGATCCACTTAATGCTTTGCCACTGTGCCTGTCCTTATAGATTCTGTTGGGATGAGCTGCTTAATGCTTTGCTACTAAGCATTGTCCTTTTCCATGACCTACTGTTCCCACCTTCAGTTCTCCCCTCTGATCCCATGCATGAATTATCTGTCCTTTGATGAAATAACTTGAGTAGAGAGAGAAGAAAACCTGCATACCAGGTCTGAGGAAGGAGAGGGTAGGAAACGGGAAGGCAAAGTATTGATTACCCTCCTGAGAATATTGGTGGGAGAGAAAGACCAAAGCAGCTAGAAAGGATGTGGGACAGGGAGAGGGATAAGAGGCACAGTTGATACTGAACCGTAATTCTTATTTTCCACACCTCTAGTGAGGCTGCAAAAGCGCCAATCACTCTTCTGCCTAAGTGCTCAGCTAAATTCCTCCTGCTGTAAAAATATCTTGCATAATTTATAGGTTTTCACACTTAAAATATTATTCATACAAACATGGAGATTTCTGAGGTAGGACACAAGAAGAAATACTCACCTAAGCATGGCTGATAATGAGTTTTATATTTCTGACATCTCTCAAAGTGTGATGAAAGGTTGTATTTATATCTTGAAAAATGATCGCAAGGCCCTCAAAGAGAGTCTCCCTAACTTACTTGGGCTACATGCTATTTTATTTCCTTTCCTTCCTTTTTTTTTTTCTTTTAAGGAAAGCATTCAGTGTTTTCATTGCTAAAGTATTGATGAGCAGGCTGTTTACTAAATAAACTCATAGAATGTGAGGCTAGAGGAGGTAATTATGAAAACATGACTGGAGACCAAAATATTCCTGTCTCGGTAGCTGCTGTGATTTCTTTATTGGAAACCAGAGAGTTTGCACGGGGATTTGCCAAGTGAGTTACATAAGGGACTCCACATACGGACATGATGGGGAAAGCCAGAAGTGGCTTCTGATTTTTCCCTTTGCTCTCAGTGGGTGAAGTACGTGGTATTCTTTCTTGAGGGTTTTCGGCAGTCATGGCACCCGTTACAGTTTTGTCAACTAAAACATTCCCAGGGTTGTTGACTCTGGCAAGTGCTCAGACAGTAACTCCCCTTTAGGTCTCTCAGCTGAAGTAGTCACGGAGTTAATTGCCAAACCACAACTGATTTAAGCAAGTGCGCCTACAGCACATCTTATCGTTGGGATGGAAACCTCCAATGATTTCCTTGACATTTTTAATTTAATTGTTTCTTTGAGGGAAACACAAAGCCTCACCATACTCAGTGAGGGAACCAGTCGTCAAAGATGCCAACAGATAAATCCATCTGCCCGAAGACAGCCAGTCAGCCACACTCATGGGGCCCTTAGCGTGTGGAAAATACCACGTCTGCCTGTGGGGGTCTTTCAGGGAATCAGTGAATGGTGACCTCAGATGTTGACCGTCCTTGGGAGCAGCTACACACACACACACCTTTCAGCCAAAGCACTGTTTCCAAAGGGTACAACTCAACAACCACAAATCTTGTCATAAAAAACACAATGTCAATGGGCTGAGAGGCATAGCAGGGAACAGCCCAAGTCACCTGTGAGATTCAGTTGCTGAGACAGTCTTCAATCTGATGAAACCATCCTCTGCAGTGTGGTTCCTTTACACCCTTAACATTGGGAAGCACAGACTGAGCCTTTTTTTTTTAAGATTTTATTTATTTATTTATTTGAGAGAGAGAGACAGAGAGAGCACGAGCATGGGGAGAGGCAGAAAGAGAAGGAGAGGGACAAGCAGATTCCCCAGTGAGCACGGAACATGACGCGGGGCTCGATCCCAGGACCCTAAGATCATGACCTGAGCCAAAGTCAGATGCTTAACTGACTGAGCCACCCAGGCGCCCCCAGACTGAGCCCTTTGCGTGCAAGTAGCTCAGCATTCCGACAGGACACTTGTACCACTTTCCCATGTATAGCCTTGAACTTGTCCAGCCCCTTGGTGCAGGAATCCAAGCTGCAAACCTCCTACAAGGACTCTGCCATTGCCTTTGCTTATGGTCACTTTGTCGAGGTCATCCCATTTAACTTGACTGACTTTATCCTGGATTCAGGTTGCTATCACCAGCCGGCATTTCATAATCAAATCTCATGCCCTGGGGCAAAAATCATCGCTGGAAGGGGGAAAAAAATTAATGCACTACATCGCTGTGGGCCATGGCCAGATTTTAAGGGCAACGTTCACTGTATTGTGAGAGGGTACCAATATAAGAGATGATCCTAGCAGCTCAACATATTCATTTCCTCCCAGATCACAGGAATCTGATTTTTCAGTGGCTTCTTAAACAAATGAGATGTTTTATATCTTATAAAAAGGACCACTTCCCATATCATAAGCAAAGGCATCATGGAAAGAAAATATTTAGCATGCAGCTCTCATGTGAAACTCAAGATCCACTGGCTGTTTCAGGAACCTCCACTGTCCAATATTTATTAAGTGTCCACCACTAGGTTCTTTCCATCTGGAGAATGTCCCCTACCAGTCCACTCTCCATGTGCCCTGCGAGGCAACTTCACATGCTGTTCTCTCCTAGCAAGAGCATCACGGTTCCCATCCCCACACCCATCTCTCTCGACTCTCTTGTCCTTCCCTCAGATCAGCTCTGTGCCCCCTCCGCCCCATCCTCCCACCCCTGTTCTTATTCCCAGATCAGCCTCCCTTTCTTATGCAAAGAGAGAGTAGTCATTTTCAGGAATAACCCTCCTTGCTTTCTCACATCTCCTGGAAGACGATGATCTTTACCTGCATGCTTTCTTACCTCCCGTCTCTGGAGAACACAGGACCAGAGATGAGAATCTCCCCATCTGCTCTGCAAACTCCATCACATCTCAGGATGCTCTCTGTCCTTCACCTCTTTCTCTCCCTTATAGCCAACCTTTCCAAGAATAGAGCATGTATAAATGAAGGAATTCTCTGTGCTTCTCAATACTTGCCAAATATCATCAATCAGTATCGTTCCAAATTTAGCACACCCACTGCTGGGCAAACATTCACAAGATTGTCTTTGCTCACATTCACGATTTCACCTCCTACGTATTCCTTAAAGCCACTGGCATCTGCTTTCAGAATTCACTATTCTTCATCTCCAGGTACCTTCAAGGTCAGTCGTCAGTGATGACTTAATAACATCTTTGAGGTCATATTTCTATTTGATCTCTGTGAATGCATTATCACTGAATGGACATTAAAAAAAAAGTTGTCTTCTCTTTTTTTAAAGGAGTGAATAGTTTCAAACTAAACCTCAGTTGTTCAAACAATATGCTCTTCTAGGACTCTTGGATTTGCTGAAGGTCTGGCTGCAGAGGCAAATTCGGGCCTCTAAGAGAGAGTGAACAATGATCTATTCAGTGGTGTTTACCACAATCTCACCTTGTTCTGTATTTCAGGAGTGGGTGCCTAGGATATGACTGATTTTGGTCAGAGAAATTGTTTTATCAACCATAATATAGTTATATAATAAGGCTCTGTGTCAAACCTTTATGGTTGAACATAAAAGAAGCTTGCAGGAAACCCAAGAATTATTCAGATCCAGAGCCTGAGGGTTTTCACAGAGAAAACCGAAAATGAATGTGGTAAAGGTAGTGTGATTCAGACATTCACAGAGTTCCTACTGGGTCATGACCCTTGAACTGTGCACACAAGAAAGATTATCAAGCTCCTATAAACTTGCAGCCTGTTACTGATGAGGCCCCCAAGGTGTCAAATAGATAAATACTAATATCTAAAGGTAACCTTCCATGAACAGAGGAGAGAGTTATATTTCCCTACAAGGTTTTTTCCTTCTGTCTCAGTATGGTGAACTGAAGGACACATAATAACTTAAAATGATTTTCATAGACCATCTTCACACACATTTTTCTCTTACGTTCTTTGCTGCACGTTCTGCAGACTAAAAGACGTGAGTCTAAAAATAAAGACCCACAAAGATTCAATCACTACTATTCTTTTATTTAAAGCTCTGGACAATTACTGAGGAAAAAAACCCCCAGGGGATGAAAAATAGAGATTAGAAAAATCGAATAAGAAAGTCATTATGTACAATACATCATTTGGTATATGGCACTTCACGATCTTGAATTTTAATAATGAGTCAGAGAATAGTTAGGATTTTTACCGAGTATTATGATCCCGTAAAATTATTCCCATCAGGGCATTTTCGTAAGTACCTCAGAGATTAAATTGATATTTAAATATACCTTTCTAAAGCAGGTATTATTTCCTATATTTTCAAAAACGATTATGGTTGTCTAATTAACTTTAGCCAATGATCAATATGGTCATCATTAATTGGAAAATTTTCTAAAATAATGCATGCAGATAATTGGGCAACAACAGAGTAATTTCTATTCATACTTAAAGAGTATTTAAATATCGACAAGGGTCTCATGCATATGTATGTACCTGAAAAGGTCAAGATGAGTCATAGTGTGGTACTGTACTTCTTGAGAATAGGTTGAAAAAAAATGTGTGCAACGCCCTTCTCCAGCCTGTGGGTCTAGCAGATAAACTCAAGCAAAATACTGCCTACAACCTGAACCCAGAGGGAAATGTACTACCCTACTCTGGGCATCATTAATTCATTTCTTTTTTTCATGCATGCATTGCAAAAAAGTATATGTTGACTAAGGTACTGTGCTAAAGAATGATCCATGAAATACACAGCCCCTTGTTCCAAGCCACTTGCTGTCTCAAAAAAATAAGAAACAGATTAATAAGTGCATGAAGCAAAATCAGGTAAATTTTTTAAGAGAGGCAGAAGCAGGAACTCTTCATGTTCCCTAGTGTAACAATGGATCGTGATTGGAGAAGGCTGGGGGAAGTCAAATTTGGGGATGACTTGAGACAATGACTTTTAAGTTGCATTAGAAAGAAAAATGTGGGCACTGCCAAGTCTAACACGAAGTAGTGCATCTGATTAGCCACTAACTTCTGAAGTCCCAGTCCCAGGGGTTTGTCATGAGTGAGTGTCCTGCCCCTCTCTGTGGAAATGTGCAGAGGAGTCAACATTGGCTCAGCAAAGAGGCCATGAGTGACCACCCCCCACCCTCTTCTTTCAAGTATTCAAGTTCAGTATGGAATCTCTTGTCTTCGTCTATGGTAGAGTTTAAACAATTGTAGCATAACCGTGTTCCTTGGAGATACTTGAGAGCTATTTAGATCTGGTGTGGTGAGTGTCTGAGTTGATTCTTAAACAATGAGTAGTAATCTACCTGATGAACAAGGCTTGGGAAGGTTGTGCCAGGCAGAGGGGCCAGCGATGCCAAGGCATGGGATCCTGAGGGAGTGACTTAATATCATTTGTTTGGCTAGATAGGCGTCACCAAATTATGGGCCACTGAGCTAAGAATGGTGCTCACATTTTTAAATGGTTGAAACAAAAAATCAAAAGGAGGGTAATATTTTGTAACACATGAGAATTACATAAAATTCAAATTCCGGTGTCCATAAATGACATTTTATTAGAACACAGCCCTGCCCAGGATGTAGGCACTATTTCTTACATCTGTGGCTACATTCAAGCTACAGTGGTAGAGTTGTAGTGATAGTGACTATAAGGCCCACGAAGCCTAAACCGTTTTACAGAAAATGTTAGCTGACCCCTGGACTACATCTGAGGAGGAGGTGGGTGGGGGACATGCTGAGCTAGAAAGGCAGGATCCAGAGGACAAAGAATCTTGCATGTCACACCAAGAATTTGGATTTTATTCTGTGCCAATTGGAAGCTATTGAAAAATTCTCAGCAGGGAAATGAGTGCATTTGAGAAAGTGTGCATGTTAGGAGGCTCACTTGGGTGGCCATGCAAATCAAGAACTGAAGAGCCAAAGCAGATGGAATTAGGGACCTATTGCAGTAATCCCGGTGAGAGCAAAGGAGAGTTGGAACGTGGGCGGCAACAGCATGGAGGGAAGCAACAAGTGAGAAAAAAGAATGTAGCATATAGTCCCAGAATAATTTCATGTATTGGCAGATGGCATCATCATCTTCCAATTACCTGGACCATCTTGAATACTTGTCTGATTGTTGCAGCTTCGAGAATTTGTTTTTGAATCCCTTCTAAGATTGTGGTGGATGCAGTCAGAGACCCATTCACGTTGCTTTTGCACTCACCTCCACATGCCGAAGGTGCTCACCGCTAACACTCCCCATGCCCCGCTTGGGGTGGTTTTCTTGCCATGGCAACTCCAGTGGACCAAGTACAGGATAAGCCAAAAGTGCTAAGGAGTTGTTGACCTTATAAGCACCCCTCAAACAATGACAGATGGGTGGTAGGTGGATCAATACTCAAGTTCCATCACCCATCAGATGGGATAATTCTGAAGTGTGGCTCTCCAAGTCCCCAAATAGTGCTTGGCCTTTTTGCCTACGGGGGTAACTCACCGCTTACTGGTTTCCTTTCCTGCTCTGTCTCACTTCCCACTCTTCCTCTGGTCCTCTTGAGCACAATAAACTATTTGCACTCAAATTCCCATCTCAGAAACTGTTTCTCATAGAACCCAACCTAAGACATATTGTAAATGTAAAAAATCTTAATTCATGATGTACAATAACATTGGAAATAATTTTAATACGGTTTGCATGACCTGCCTACAAAAGACATTTCATGCCTATGAATAATTTTACCAACTTCAGCAAGATAGCATGATGAAGTTAATGACGAATTAAGATTCTCTGTTTCCATACACTCCCCACCACTTACCCCAGCCTACAAATCCAACTTCTCTGACCTGGTCTTAGGAGAAAATAGTCATGTTGGAAATTGACTCTCACTTCCAAAACAACAGCCTTAAAGATGACATATCAGTGGAGGGCTTACGATGGTCTCACACACAGGATCAGTGAAGATCCTTGGGGGTCAGGGTCAGGGTGGTGTCAAACAACTGAGTTCTGCCATGTGTAAGAGGAGGGCAGTTGTGGTTGGCAAACATGTGTGTTCAGATGGTGGCCTTATCTCCACACTCCCAGCACCAAAGTTTGGGCAGGGATTTATATAACCTCATTGGCCAGGGCAGCTCCCCATCATGAAGCATAATCATTGCAAAGATGCCCAAGCCATGGACGTATGGTTCCTGGGACCAGATATGGGACAATGATGGGACAGACCATTTGCCTCACATTCTTCCTTATTTATCAGGTCTACAGTATTGAATAAGAGGCCAACTTTTTTTTTTTTTTTTAGCTGATTCATGTTGCTTGCTTAATTTGTTTGACTCATGTGAGTAGATACTCAGTTTCCAAATGACCATCCCTAAGACATTCTGGGATGTCCAGAAATGGCAGAGTGACACTGAGTAAAAGGCAGGTGGTTCATTCCATTTTAGCACATAGAGTCTGATGTGCCAGAAACACCCTTGTCTACTGGGTAGCCCATGAGATAACATGTCTAATAGTTAGTTGATAGTATGTATCTGGAAAACAAAGAAAGACTGCCATTTCAGATGTGGATTGGAAGTCCTCATGTTTCCTAGTCTGAAGGACCCAGGGGTAAAGAGACACAATCATTGTGAAAGAATGGAGATATCTGAGTCCATGTTAATGAAGACCCAAGGGTCACCCTGACACTTGTAGGACCAGCCCCATCCACCAGAGCTGGCATTCTATGCTGCCCATCCAACGTCAAAGTAACTCTGTTCTACCTGCCTGTTCCCTTCTAAGGAAAGTTATTCCTGGTGGCTTTTTTTCTGTAAAAAGTTGCTTAAGAAGTTTGGTTCAATTAAATTTAACCCTGCTTTCCAAGCATGAGATAATTGTGTCCATTAGAGACAAGAGTCATGGAAGAGCAGAGCATCCCCCAACAGAGAGCCAGGAGCTGGTGTAGCACTCAGAGCTGGCTGTGCTATTCTCCTGCTAGACACGATCATTTCACACAGCATCAGCATCAATTCTGTCCTTGGTAGACTGAGACCAAAACAAAACCCCTCTGTAATCATATCTGTGTGCCCACAAAATAGGAACCTTGTCCAAACCAGGAAATATGAAACACTCTCAGGATCCAGGAGTGACTGCTGCATCTTTGGCAATTACAGCTTTAGCTTACCTTCTCTATAGATAGGACTTATTGAGATACTCAGTCATAAAGTTGCTTCTGCTTTCTGAGAGCACCCAATGCAGAATGAACCCCTGCTTGATTGTCACTTTGTCCCTTCCCAAATCACCCAACCAAAGTCCAAATCCTATCATATATTTTTTTTCTTATTGAGGCTCCCCATGGAGTACAGTTTTTCTCTTTGCAACAAATAGTAAGCCCATCCTGCCCAACTGATGGTCTGTCCCTTGTGGCCCTTGGCCAAAGACCATTGACAGGCATGAGGAATCCTAAGAGTTGATGCAAGGAGGTGGCTTGGTGTGTTCAGATCTACTCCTATCAGATATTTCATACTAATCAGTAATAAAGCTGACTCAATCTAAATCTTCTCTTATGATGTTTTTCACTGCTTCCTAAGCAAAGGGTATTCATCTCTATAGTGTGTCTACAACTGGGCATTCCAGGCTTGTAAGCAAAGGAGCCTAGAGCAGTATGCAAAGGAGCCAGGAGGCATAAACAGTAGAATCTAGAGAACTCTATGCAGCAAAGGTAACCAGCCTTAGACCCTGCTGCTCTTTATATTCTCTCCCAGTAAACTTATAGAGGTGGGTAATTAACATTGAGTGACATTTTTTTTTTTTTTTAAAGATTTTATTTATTTGACAGAGAGAGACACAGCGAGAGAGGGAACACAAGCAGGGGGAGTGGGAGAGGGAGAAGCAGGCTTCCCGCCGAGCAGGGAGCCCGATGCGGGGCTCGATCCCAGGACCCTGGGATCATGACCTGAGCCAAAGGCAGACGCTTAACGACTGAGCCACCCAGGCGCCCCATTGAGTGACATTTTATCACCAAGAATCAATACATCCCTAAGGTGTACGAAGTCTAAACAATGAGAATCATATTTCCATGTCATGTAAAGGAAGTGTTTGTACACTGCTCCAAGAGTAAAATAGAACACACACACACACCCCCCCCACATGGGAGATGGTCACATGAAAACTAAACCATCATAGTAACCAGTCACTGATTTCTTTCTTGTCAGAGGTAATGGCTAAAATGTCATTATTTGGGCGCCTGGGTGGCTCAGTTGGTTAAGCGTCTGTCTTTGGCTCAGGTCATTATCCCGGGGTCCTGGGATCATGTCCCGTGTTGGGCTTCCTGCTCAGCGGGGAGTCTGCTTCTCCTTCTTCCTCTGTCCCTCCCCCATTTGTGCACTTGCTCTCAAATAAATAAATAAAATCTTTAAAAATATAAAAAATAAATGAAATATGATTATTCAACTGTAGTTTGACAGACCCATTAAAGAAGCAGCATGTTCCACCCAGGAAACCATATACAACATACCTAGAAAAAACCCACTGGCCTTTTGTAGAAAGAGGACCCTCTAACTGACTTCCATTGAGGTGCAATACCAGTCTTAAACGTTGCATAATGGTGAGTTTCCACAGTGAGACTTTCCTCAGTGTCCCCCCCCCCCCGCCCCATCACCGAGCCTTCTTTTTGCACTGTGGTTCATTGTCATTGAGAGGGATGGTGGCCGTGACTGAGACTCTTATTCAGTTTACCTCAAAGAAGAAGGTGCTCGAGAGGCGCCATCATCAAATGGATTCAGGGTTTCCTGCATGCATCCAGCAGACAGAAGACCCTGAATGTGAAGAAAAAGAGTTTGTTCTTTCATGGAAATCTCTGTAATCAGCAGCAAGGGGAAGGGAAGGAAGCAGCACCAGAGAACTTAGTGCTCAGTTGTATGGTGAGATTTAATTTCACCCAAGTACAGTCACATTGTCCTTATTGCTTTGTTCAACTCATCCTCTCTACTAAATGGGTTAAGCAGTCTGCAATGGCAATCACCCTTTTTGTTTTTCAGCAGAACTGTGCAAACATGGGGAGAGAAGGGATAGTGGCTTGGTCCATTTGGGCTGCTGTAACAAAACTCCCACAGACTGGGTGGCTCAAACAACAGACATTTGTTTCTCACAGTTCTGGAGGCTGGACGTCCTAGATCAAGGTGCCAGCAGATCTGGTGTCTGGAGAGCCCTCTTCTGGGATCGCAGACTGATGTCTTCTTACTGTGTCCTCAAATGACAGAAAGGGCAAGGCAGTTCTCTGGAGTCCCTTTTATAAGGATGCTAATCCCATCATCATCAGGGCTCCACTTTCAGTACCTAATCCCCTCCCAAAGGCATCACCTCCAAATACCCTCACCTTAGGGGTGAAGATTTCAACATATGAATTTTGGGGGTAGGGGGATGCAAACATTCAGTCCATAGTAGAGGGCTGTGTAGCAGAGCAGAAATAGGTGGGCCAAGGGATGACACAGTAGCTGCTTGCTCCCTGGTAGCAAAATGTCTTTTTTTTTTTTTTTTTTCCTAGAGTGTTTTGGCAAATTGGCTCAGGTAACTGTATTGTCTTTTTACTCTTGGTTTGTTAATATTATTATTCAGTTGAGCATTTTTTTGCTATTCAGATTGTTTTCATTGTCATTATTGTTTCAATCGATCTGGGCTTTAAAATATTGCAGCAGGGATATGGTATGCTTTTAAAAATATTAGAACTTGGTTCTCTTTCGTCTCACTTCAGGGTAGGCAGAAGCTTTCTGTGAAGGGCCAATAGGGTAAATATTTGGCTTTATGGGCCACACAGTCTCTGTCACCGACATACAACTCTTCTTCTGTAGAACAAAATGCATCCCCATGCAGTACCTAAATAATAGATATGACTGTGTACCGATAAAACTTTATTTATAAAAACAGGAGAGGGCCAGATTTGGCCTGGGGCTCTAGTTTGCTGACCCTGTCCTAAATTAACCTAATATCTGAATCCAGAAGAGAATTTTGAGTTAATTCAGTAAATCCGGTTACATCATTTCCCTATTATTTATACAGAATCTTCCAAACATAACCATTGGGAGGAAAAAAAGAAATCTTTCTATCAGCATGCATTTATTGTAAAGATTTATTTATTTATTTTTAGAGAGAGAGATAGGGAGAGGGGGAGAGAGAATCTCAAGCAGACTCCCAGCTGAGCACGGAGCCCAGTGTGGGGCTCGATCCCACAATCCTGAGATCATGACCTGAGCTGAAATCAAGAGTCAGATGCTTAACCAACTGAGCCACCCAGGGCCCTAGCATGAATTTTTTTTTTTTTAAATAGCATGAAACAAGTTGATATCAGGAATTTATTTGTATATAAAAATACCAGGATGGATCATGGAATCTATGTGTCTATATATTGACATCTGTCTTATGTATTAATTGATCATCTATTTTCATGTATATGTATATCTAATCTATTCATGGTTGTGTGTGTCTGTGTGTGCATATACATATATATACACACATGCATGCACATCTGTACACACATATGGAATTCTTATTGAATTTATATATACAAATTATTTATATATGTAACCATTTCCCTAGATATGCACATTTGAGGACGTTTTGGGTGTATGGTATCACACATTTGACATCACAAAGATAATTCCCAAAGATTATGTTGGGATTGATCCGGGTTTTCATTGTCTTAGAGCTGCAGAGGCAAACTGATGTTCTAGGAGCTACAAATGACTGAGGTTTTTGAAAAGGAGCACTGCTGAGTTTTTTAAATTAAAACAGCAACCCCTCTACCAAGTGCATAAGGACACTGTATTAGAATGCTTTGAGATGTTTTTCAAGTGTGAGATAATGGATACTCCAGCCTGATCGCTATCAGCCCCCTTGGTATCGCGGAGGTGACATTTCACTGGATGAACTCATTTGGGGCCAGTGTGGGAGCTGGAGAACTTCTCAGGGATCTCCATGGTGGTTTCCTGTTATTAACAGGGCCATTATTGAAATGGGGTGCACGACCTTACATTTGCAGAGGAAAGAGTGAATTACAATAGTAATAGGCATGCACAAGAAATCCTTTCCATTGTTAAAAGCCTTACCCTTAGGGACATCTTTGGTGGTCCTTGAGCTTTATCAAATTGGGTACAAATAAAATTTAATCTTGGAATGAGGAAGTTGGAATAGTTTACAAGCAATTCTCTAAAACAAGTATCTTTAACTGTTAGGGAGACAATCCCTTCTCTCCCTAGTTAAAAGACAAACTGTGTGAAGAAGCAGTGTCCATCCCACAACAAGAGAGGTTTAATTATTTATTTTCCAGATGGGAGAACGCTAATTACTGAGTTATGCTTTGGGAGGATATGCCAATGCAGCATTTTGCCAAAAAGACCTTACTTGAAAAACCAGTTCCATGTAGGTGACCACCCAGCCCCGGATTGGGAAGTTCACAGGACGTAGGACTTTTAGTTCTAAAATTGGGGCAGGAGTTGGCAAACCAGGATGAGCTGACCACAATAATGGAATTGGGAATAGTGGAATGACCCTGCCAAGGTTTCAGTGGTCGGACACATCAGAGAAATTCTGGCATAGATGCGGTCCAACCTTTGTTTTCCCTGTAGTCACGCCATGTTTTTTGGGGTGCTCCATACTACCAAGTACTAGAAGCTAAAATCCTTTTCAGAGGGTGGCACGGTTATCAAATCTAGCCCAACTTCTATCCATCTTGGAACATCGAGACTGACTCAACATTTTATTGTAAAACCCCCTTGATGATAAGGAATTGAAAGACAGCAGATGAAGGAGCAAGTATTTGGAGAAAAAAAGAGGGTATATCAATATGTCTAACGAAGCCGTAGTAAGATTATTTGTAAAGGCATGCATCTTCTTCTTTACTGTTCTCTTTCCAAGGCTTGACATTTGGGCTGGGTCATTCTTGATCGGCCGGCGAGGCGGCCGGCGGTGGGGGGGTGGGGTCCTAGGCACTGTGGGATTCTGAGCAGCCTTCCAGGCCACTCCTCACTAAATGTCAGTTGTACCCCCCAGTTTGTTACAACCAAAAATGTCCCCTAAGGAGCACACTCCCTATCAATTATAATTGATCATCTACTTGGGTCCATCTAAAAAACTGGCTCTCCACAAATAGAAAAGGCAACGTCGGGAAAGGCGCCCTCAGTAAACGAAATCTGCACTAGGAAGTCGTCCTTGGTCTCCACCCAGTGAATGGCAGCTTCCTGAAGGATGCAATGCAATCTTTGAAAAACTGGAGGCCCTCCCATCATCCCTGTGCAGTATTTCAGTGACGAGCAGGCCCTTTGGCTGATGCACTGTTCAAAACCTGGAAGGCACAGACGCTGATGCTCAACCCAACACCTGGCGTCTTGATGGGACTCTATCAGATCATTAACTCAGCTCTCACAGACACAATTCAGGAAGGAAAAGAACAAGCAAATACTTGTTCTGTTTGCTCTCAAAAACTGCTAATTGTCACCCTGACTACCTCCTAGAAGCACTTAGGTGTGTGAGAGATGATGTTCAACCCAGGTGTTCTCACCCTTTATCCTTCTCTTCCCCTGCTTCCATTTTGCCCTCCCACAACTTTCAATTTGTCAATTAAAACCAAAAGCGGTGCACACAGACACACACACAGACATTTAAAAATATGGCAATTGCTCCTGGACTCATTAATACAGTAATAAGATTCCCTGGGTTTGGGACGGGGTTTGTCAACCTCAGCAGTACTGATATTTGCGGTTGGATAATCCTCTGTTGTGGGAACGGTCCTGTGCATTGTAGGATACTTAGAGCATCCCCAGACTCTACTCAGTAGATGTTAATTGGGTTGTTGCAACCCCAAATGTCTCCTGACATTACCAAGTGTCCCTGGGAAGTCGAATCACTCCAGAATACCACTAGTTTAGGGGATGAAGATGAACAGAAAATGAAGGACAGTGATGTGAGACGCATTTAGGAAGGACTCTAAAGGGAACGTTAAAAATACTTACGCCAGGTCCCACCCTTGGAGGCTTGGAACTAATTGGTATGGGGTTCAGCTTGGGCACAGGGTTTTCATAAAAGCATCCCACGTGATTCTAATGTGCAGACAGGGTTGAGCTACCAATCCAGAAAGACAGTCAGGACCGGAGTTCAAACGAAGCTTTACAAAATTCCTCAGCAATCAATACACAGGATGCTGGCACATCCCATTGGGCAGATATCAGTTCTAGAAACTGTGCACGTTTCTAAACGAGTGTCTCAGAGCTCTTTTGTGTACTGGCTAAAGGGCAGGATGTGTGCTGGGCAATCAGAAAGCGAGACTCATCAGCCATTCTCAGCACCTTCAGTTTCTAGAATTTTCCGAGATTTTCTAGGGTCATTCTGGAATCCTCCCCTGCTCTCCCACCCCACGTCCAATCTATTAAACCTTCAAAATACGTCCAGAATGTGACTCCTCCTCACGACCCCCACCACTGCCCTTCTAGAAACTTCCACCATTGTGTCTTTCAGGATAACAATAATAGTTATTATGATATAATAATAATATAACATAATATTAATGTCAACGTTATTATTGTGTGATTCAGCACTGATATCACTACCCCAACTACCCCGCCAAGGCTATCCTAAACCTAGCTGCCAAAATCATCTTTTTAAACTACAGGATAAATTGTGGGACGCCTGGGTGGTCAGTCAGTGAAGCATCTGTCTTTGGCTCAGGTCATGATCTCAGGGTCCTGGGATCGAGTCCCGCATCAGGCTCCCTGCTCAGTGAAGAGTCTTCTTCTCCCTCTCCTTCTGTCCCTCTTCCCTGCTCATGCGCTCTCTCACTCTCTCTCTGTCTCAAATAAATAAAATGTTTTTTAAAAAAATAAATAAAATACAGGATAAATTGTGTCAATCCCCCTAACAGATCTTCTCTCAACATAAAATCTGAGAACCTCACAGTGATGTACAAGGTCCCATATGATGGGTCCCCACCCCCACCTCCCCGGTCCCATCTCCTACTACACTTGCTTATTCACTCTGGGCTTCTAGATGTTTCTAGAGCATTCCAGGCAAGCTCTTCTGTCACTTGCTGCTTACTCTGCCTGGAAAGCTCGTCCTGCTATTTGTAATGCTCTCCCCTCCTCCTGGAGGTCTTTGCTTAAAAATGTTACCTGCCCAGAGAGGCCTTCCCTCACCATTTTAAGTAAAACTGCAACCCCCCAGCAATCCTTATGTCCCCTCTAATTTTGTTCATTGTATTTCTTGCCGCCTGAATTTGTTTCTTATGACCTCAGTAACAAATCACCACAAACTGGGGTGGAGGAGGGGGTATGTTAAAACCAACAGAAATTTATTCTCTCACACTTCAGAAGGCTAGAAGGCTGAGATCCAAGCAGGGCAGGGCTGCTGAGATCCACGCAGGGCAGGGCCGAGCTCCCTCCGGAGGCTCCAGGGGAGGGTCCTTCCTGCCTCTTCCAGCTTCTTGGGCTCCAGGCATCCCTAGGGGGTGTCTCCCCATCCCTCCAGTTTTCAAGACCACTATCTTCAAATCTCTCTCCTCTGTATTCACATTATCTTTTTTCCTATGTGTATAAATCTCCCTCTGCCTCCCTCTTTTAAGGATCCATGTAATACATATAGGGCACATGTGGATAATCCAGGACAGTCTCTCCAATTCAGTTTAACCTTTAATTTAGTCACAATTTCAAAAACCCTATTTCCATATAAAGCATTGTTCACAGGATCCAGGAATTAGGCCCTGGTTTCTTGAGAGGATAGGCATTATTCCGACCACTCTACCACCTGCTTATTTTTCATGTTATTTGTTTATTCTGTCTTCCATCCACACACTGTGATATAAAATCCACTGTGCTCAAAGTATTTTTTTCATTTCATCCTCTATTGCTGCATTCTCCATCTAGAATATCATAAAAAGTCAATCAATAATGCCTGTTCTAAGACGCACTGGATTTGCAGGAGGAGGAATTAGAATACGGGATGGAAGAGATAACAGCTGAGAATTTTATAGCATTTAGAAAAGAACACAGCTACAAACTCCCGCACGGATCCATAGGAAGAAATCTGCTCCAGACCTATGCCTCCAAGCTGCAACATGCCAAAGACGAGGAAAAGGCCAAAAAGAAGGGAAATCCAGTGTATCATTCCCAACCAGTGTAGGGAAACATCCAAAGGGAGGAACTTCAGTCCATGCAAAGAGCAAGCAAGATGGTGGGAAAAACAGTCATTTGTTATTAAAAGAAGATCAAGTGGTAGAGTCATGTATGAATTACAAGCCAGCAGCGGAATGTGCATTAAGAGGAACTAACCTATCCACACGACAACCTTCACACACACGGTGCTCATGGACGCGTTCTGGAATCCAACAGTACACAGTTTAAGAACAAAGAAGAGACTCTGTATACTATATGTGCGCATACGGGCTGCAAGCATCAGATTTGTAAATGCAGTGTGAATGATCCTCTATCGTAAACGTATACAGCAATGCGTAGAACTGATGAAAAACCAAAATCAAGACAGAGGCTAATGACACAGGGCAGACCATGGAGAAACCACAGAGGCATCCCGGGACAGACCCCTGTGTCTGTTACATTGTATCTCTTTCTGTAGTAGATAGAGCACTCTATTAGACACTGTTGGTTTTTATGTCTGAATTTATTTATACGTAACATCTGTGCCAAATAACTAAATAGACAAAGAACATGAGAAAGTGCACAAAAATATTTTTTTTATTTTTATGGAGGTTTTACCTTCTCTACTTTCAACATTTTTGAATGACCCCGTATCGGCTTTTTTTAAATCTGAAACAAACCTGTTCTCTTCACTTTGCAATGTCTGGGGGCCATTGACCACGGAAAGCGTCTGGACAACAGTGCAGCATGGACAGAACTGTGTCCGAGTGTGGATGGTGTCAGCGAAGGCTGCCTGAACTAGAAAGATACAGTTTTTTAGCCAACTGCAACCTTCCATTAGTTGAAAAGAAGCCAGCCAGCTCTGAGTGTAATTGGCAGTCTGAGAACCATCAAATGCCATCAAGACCACAGAGAGAGTTCATAATACGAAGGCCAGCCCTGGACGTCACTGGCTCCCAGAGCAAAGAGGATCACGCGTGAGAGCTTAAATAAATGTTTTGATGTACAGCAGGTCCAGTTCCTGGTACTTGAATGTTACGCGGCAAATTTGCTCCACCAGACATTCTGTATTAATATGATTAATTCCTTTGTAATGAGCTTGCCATGCACATTTCAGCTTTGTATTTATAAACCCCCAGCACCGAGTCTCCGATTTCTGTTTCCTCCACGTGCACCTGATTGTCATCAGTTCGGGGGAACTCAGGTAGCTCTGGAGTGGCCCCCAAATACACGGTGTTGGCTAGCACCGAGCTGCGGCAACAGCCCAGGCAACATTCTTGAGGCAAGGTTTTTAAGCTCAGCTTTACAAGCATGGAAGCAGATCCAATTCCAGGGGAGGGAGAAATAGCTGTGAAGAGATTCTGGGGACAGAAGAAGTGGCTTGCATTCTGAAAGCGATACGAAAATGCTCCCAGTGTTGGAGACATGCCCCGGAGCTGTGCCGTAGGTCAGATCCCTGCCGGGAACACCATTTCTCTGCAGCCCAAGCCAGTCCCCGTGTGGTCCAAAGGCTGTGCGCCTTCGACCCCTTGGTCTCATTTCCTACTGTTCTACTCCAACACACCCACTGAATCCTGCCTCCTGGTGTCTGCTTTCCCACACCCAGCATTCCCAGCCCCCTTTCCCTGTGATTATGAACCTCCGGGCATGATTAGCCCAGCCCCGTTCAAGGGTGGGAGGAGACACTTCATTCACACAGTTGTAACGCTCAATGTTTGGTTCCATCCATATTCCTTCTCATTATCCTGCAACCTCTCCCCTGATTTCTGCTCTTTACACCACCCTCAGGGATGCAATCTGACCGATCCTGATGCCATCACCCTCTTGTGAAATGAGTATTTATGGTCAGTGCCGGGTGCTGATGGTAGCATCCTTTCCTGGCGCTGGACCACTAATGCATGTTTAAAAGCAACCTGCAGCACGGGAAAGAAAATGGTACTCAACAGCTCGACCTGTTTTGTAAACAAAATATATGATTAATGAAACTAACATGGGACAAATTTATCAGAGTCCTCAAGTTACAACTTTATTAATTCATTTATTCAGTTATGTTCTCAGACATTTTATTTGGAAAACTTTCTCCCTCCCTCCCTCCTTGAATCCTTCCCTCCCTCCCCCCTTCCTCCCTCCCTCCCTTCCTT